>NC_079147.1:14141595-14214908 GCF_945859685.1 Eupeodes corollae | reverse complement strand
TTAACCTCTCAACTTTTTCAACCGCACGCTTCTCATGCCCTCTCTTTTTCCTTCTGAGAAGTCGGTGTTCCTCTGACCTCTTTCACACGAGACCGTTTCGTCTGTAGGTACGTTTAAAATCCGTACGATTTTTTTCGTACAGACTTTGTTTTCACACATAACGTATTTTCCCCGTGAATCGTCTACATTTGGTTATATTTTAGATATTTTTCCTAAGTACAAGTGACCACAAAAACGGACGGCAGACGAATAAAAATCGTCTTTTGTGAATGCGTTCGCGTAGTCACGTAAGCCACTGATAAGACGGCGAACGGCCCGGTCGCCGTATATTTCAGTCGTTGAGACGCACTGTTTTAAATCGTCCATACGGAATAAACCCGTCTCCGTAAAAAGTGTAAAAGCTTTAGTTAATTTTAATAGTTTACTTTCAATGGCTCATGGATAAAAAACGTACGGACGAAACCGTCTCGTGCAAAGAGGTCATAGAGCTCAACTTGCTGAACAACAGCGTTCTAAAATATTTTAATAACTAAAGTTGACACTTTAGCCCTTGAAATGTGTACATTTAAGGTTAAGATACACATTGTATATGCAATGTAAATACAATATAACTAATTTCATAACAAGAAAACAAATTGAAAATTATATGGTTTTTATTTTCTTTGACAAGTGTGCTTAATTGTAGTCCACCACCATAAGAAATTAATTTAAAAAAAAAAACGCTTCTCCGATTTTCGAAAAAAAATTTAGTAAATCCATTTTTTTTGTGATTTATTAAATGGCATTTCAATTTTTGAAGACAAACTCATTTTTTATTAAATTTTAAAATGTAAGTTTTATTTGTAAACATAGTGTTTGGACCAAGTTCGCGCTATGCAGCACTAGTTGAAATTTTTCAATATTATTAATAGTTTTTGGATTCTAAATTTTGCATAACAATATTTTTTGGGCAATAATTTTAAACATTTTTTTTTGTTTTAAACTAAAAAATGAGTAAGTTTTTTTTAAAGAAGTAAACTAAAAAATACAAACAAATTGGTATAGCGGTATAGATTGTTTAAAAATTGTGTTTTTGAAAAAAAAAATATGTTCTTATATTTAGGAAACTAAACTTTAAAATATACCGTATTATTTTTAAGTGCTTGTCTATTATCTAATGTAATTTAATCATAATTGCTTGTTTTCACTTCCTAATTCTACTTTACTAATTACAATTTCTTGTTTTAAGGCCTTGAGTAGTTTGTGTTTTTTTGTTGTTGTTAATTTGATCTCTTCTATCTAGTTACCAAAGGTTAATACTTTTAAATTAAATAGCCATCATTAAATCGACAGAGGTATTATTATAAAGTCAATTTAAGATGATTTAAAAGATTAAACTCTAGTTACTCGCGATCTCATCAGCTTTAAATAGGTTCGTATATTATAAGCACTTACTTGACTACTTTTTTTTAGCAAATGATGGAAAATAGACAAATAGACAAAAACAACAAACCTTTGACATCATTATTTGTTAGTACTGGCGTGTTAATGAGTCGTTATAATTAAATTAAACGATAACAACTCTGTCAGCCACACGACAGAAGATTGAGCAGCAACAGCCAACTATCATGAGTACCTACTTGTGGTTCCATATTATAATTTTACTTAATTTTGTAATTTTTTTATAAAATAATAAATTAATAAACGATCAGTGATATACTTTGCTATATATAAAACAAATGTGTAATAATTAAAAAATTGAATTTCTTTCCCGATAAGTTAAATTAAACCCTCCATAACGTAATCTTCGATAGATTTGGTTCTGCGCATTTATCTTCAATTGAACAAAAACCTATTTCTGTATTTTTCTCATAATATCTATGCACAGCCACATATCCCTTATGTTATGAGAAATACATTTTTTTATTGAAAGCACTTTTATGATTGGCTCTGAGTAAAATCATAAGTACCTTAAGAGAAGTGCATCATTTATTCGTAATTAGTTATTCATTAGTCATTACAATCTCAATATGCATATCCGGTAAGAAATGACTTATTTCCGCTTTGTGTTGGTATTTTCATATTTTCCTAAACACACCCTTGTGACTTTTTTAGTAAAGTTTTGCTTTTAAATCCTTTTTGTCATACTTCTTAGTATTTATTTGTTTTTGTAAAGGTATTTGATATTTGCTTATGTGATGTGAAAGACCATAATTGTGGTTTTAACTCAAGGCTTATGGCACTTAAGTTTTGTGTCACTCTCTGTAGAAAGATTGGACGCCACATAAACAAGTTAAAACGTCAGGATCTGGGTGACTTATTATTTAAGAAGTATCAAAAGAATGCTGGGATTTGACCCAAACTGATAACTTTTCATCCTGTCTGTAAGTTTGGGTAAAACTTTAAAAATATGTTGTTATACTTCTTTGTTCTTACAATACCTGAGTCGAAAACAGTTTCTTATCAGTTTTTGTTGCGTTTGTAGGTTTTCGTGTTTTGTTCCAATTTTTTACCAATTTTAGTATACTTTTTTTTAAAAGTTTTTATTGTTTACATAAAAAAAAGAGACGGATACTCAAAAAAACTTTGCCGGTAAATTATCCAATTTTAACAGTGGTTTTTAGATTCCTTCCTGGATTTTCTGGAAAATTTTACCGGGAGATTTTTCGAAGAATTTCTGGTAAAATACACCAGATTTCTGGTAGAATATATCAGGAAAAAAATGTTTCTGGTAAAAATTATAACGGCAATAACCCAATATTCTGGGGGAATGTAAAAGAAATATTTTTCTTTCCTGGTAAAAAGTTCCCTAGTATTTCTGGTAAAAATGTACCAGAATTCTGGTAGAATGTAATATGAGGAATACAAATTTTTCTCTAAACTAAATAATCAGAAGTGATGGTAATGCTCCAGAAGTCTGGTTTTATCTAAGAAGAAAAAATATACCAGACAATAAAAATCGTGATATTTACAAGAAAAAATATAATTCTTGTTGCAATTTTTTTTCACCGTAATACCGTTCCGACGAACTGAATATAATTCCGATTATTTTTTAACAATATTAGATTTTCGTTTCTACTAGACCCTTCTAGAATTTTGGGGCCGCCGTAAGAATTCGTCAGGGTGGTTAGCAACAAGGGACGTGAAACTTGTTGTATTAAAATTTACCGCAACATAAATCTTAAATTCTAAAAATGTCTGGTAGTAAGTACCAGAATTCTGGTTTTATCTACCGGAACAAAATATCAGTCAAACAAATTCTTGGTTTTATTAACGGGAAGAAAGATAATTTTTGATCCCCCGGTATTTCTGGTAACATTTACCAGAAGATTGGTTTTATTTTATCTACCAGGAAAAATGTTGCAGACAGTTAAATTCCTGGTTTTATTTACCAAAAAAAGATAATTTTTAAATTCCCAGCATTTATGGTATTAGGTACCAGAAGACTGGTTTTATCTATTAGGAAGAAATATACCAGAAAAGGTTCTATTTACTAGATTCCAGAAATCTTCATTTCACCAGGAAAAAAAAATACTTTCTACCAGTACGCTGTTAACATTTCCCAAGAAAATTTTCTGTACAAAAATTTACCAGGAAACCAGATTTCTGGTAAATAAAACCAGATTGTACCAGTTTTTTGGCTGGTATTTTCTACCAGATTTTGCTGACCAGGAAAATTTGTTGAGTGTACTGGTAGCTAGTTCGCAGTTCATAAATCTTTATATCCAAAAAAACATGAACATGGAAAACTCCAGAACTTTACACCAGATAGCCCACATTCAGATCGAAGTACGATACTTCTCCAGTATTCAGGATGTCCAAACATTCCGAGGGGCCAACATTAACTCGGACCACTACCTCGTTGCAGCCATAGGTACAGCTACGGATATTCCGATTCTAACCAAACTGTGAGAATATTCGACGTTAGACGGCTACAATCGCAAGAGACTGGCATGTCCTTTCTGATTAAGTCTCTAACAACCTCCTAGATAGTCCTAAGAAGCCTACACTATGCATTGAACAAGAGTTGCAACATTGTATTGCAGCCATCAGAGATTCTACCTCCGAAGTGCTAGGTTTCACACAGCCACAACAGCAAATACCTGACGCCAAGCACACGCAGCTAAGCAACAAAATAGCTCTGCATAGAAAGACCAGTGCTGTTAGCGAGCTCTACTGGCGGATTTCGATTCAATGTCCAACAAAGCTGCCGGAGCTGTTGGCATCACTGCCAAATTATTCAAAGCAGCAGGCGGATGCTTGGTAGGTAGCATGCCCGATGAGTGGAACCTCAGCAGAGTTTGCCCAATATTTTAGCCAATATCCTAAACATCACTTATAAGTTCCTTTCTACAGTATAACTTGAACGTCTGAGGGCTTTCGTAAACAAAATGATGGGTCCATTTCAGTGTGGTTTCAGACCAGAAGAGTCTACCATTGAGCAAATATTCAAATTACTGCAAATTTTGGAAGAAACCATCGTTTTATCGATTTCTAAGCCGCATATTGGCACCAACTGTAGAGAAGCAATATCTAATTTTGGCATCCCTGTAGAACTTGTCCGTTTGTGCAAAGCGACGATGACCTGCTAACTAAAGTTCTCACCGATGCGTTTGATATGAAAAAAGGTTTTAGGCAAGGTGATGCACAAACAAATTTACAAAACTCAATCTTCAATACTAGAGGCACAATCTTCCAAAGGTTTGACCAGTTATTTTGATAAGTGGAAGATCAAAGCGTGATATCAGTGGAGAGTTTTTGAGCATTGCTATGGAAGATGAGAAGAAGGGTTTAGTGGTCAATGAGAGCAAGACCAAGTACATATATGCTGTCATCAAAAAAGTACGTCAAACTATTACTCTTGGACAAAACGTTACCGTGGATTTATATAATTTTGATGTAGTTAAAAACTTTGTAAGCTTAGTCATCCCTAAAAATTCAGATAACCACACTTTGGACTTAGAAGGCAATTGAGTAGTAAAGTCTTCTTTGGAGCATCTAAAATCACCATCTATAATGTTCTCAGTTGTAGTACCCATTGCATGATGGACAGCGCAAATAGATCCAGAAGAAGCCATCTTTGACGATGACTTTTATATAATTGAAGATCCGAAGAAAAAAGTGTAAGCGGTGGGAGCTGCTTTCCAGCAAGTGTACAAGGTGAATGTTAGCATTCATCCCGAAATGATATAACACAATGGCGATCTGAGAACCGCAGTTTCATGCGGTTCAACGATTCCTTGGCAAATGCCATAATCGCCTAGCAAACAGGACCAAGTCCCTTGTTAGTGACGAAGGTTGAGCTTCAGCTCATCTTCAATTTAATAAAAAAAAAAAAAAAAAGCCAGCAGATGTATATCCAAGGTTTTACTACGAGGCAATTGACATTTATACCAAACTCTTCAATAATGCACTGAATAATGCATATTATCCAGTGTATTGGAAGACCGTTGTGGTTCATCCTTTCCCGAAAAAGGCAAAGGACAATTCCAGCACGTCAAATCTTCGGTCGATAAGTCTTCTTCCAGGGCACTGCCTAAGTGGGCTGCGGACAACAAAATAATTCCGGAAAAACAGTTTGGGTTCAGGGCATTGGAATAAATCAAAACAACAGTGCACAGGTGCTATTCTGGTTGCTTTGGAAAAGGCCTTTGACACCGTATGGTAAAAGGGTCTTTTCCTAAAACTGAACAGGCTTGGCATAAGCAAACCATTGTTTTATATACTTTATGATATGCTTAACGGTAGAAAGTTTCTTTTCAAAAGTGGCGATGTAACTTCTACCGCAACATTCTTCATTAAAAATGGTCTTCAATAGGGAGCGGTGAATCCGCCGATTCTCTTCAGCATTAACACCAGCGATCTGATAGGTTGTCTTACAAAGACAATTGCGTACGCCGATGATCTTATTGCGTACAGAACGGCCCGAAAGGTTGAGGTTATTAGAATTCTCTTGCAGCGTGATTTCGACAACATTCAGCTATATTGCGACAACTGGAAACTGAAAAAAAATGTCCAGAAGTCGGAGACAATTCTGTTCCGGACTCCGTTGGCTAGGGCCACGAGGGATACGTGCAAGAATTGGCGCAAGATGCTCATCGTTAATCTTCACGGGCAGTGATTAGCGAGCAAAAGTGTACTAAAGTACTTAGGTATCTGGTTAGATCAGTATTTATATTTCGACAGGCATATAAATGCTGTTCTGACCAGGGCCAGAGGAGCCTTTTGCTCTGACGAAAAAGATGTTTTACAACAGTCGGCTTGACCCCAGATTGAGAGTAGTGTGCTACATGGCCGTCATACGGCCGATGATTGTTTATGGTTGTCCTCTGTGGTTCAACGTTGCCCCTACCCAGATGGAGAAGTTTCGGGTATTCGAGCCGCATTGTTTACGACGCTGTACCGGCTTGTATCGAACAGCCGAATCTTCAACGAGGTCCTATACAGCGGGGCTTCAATCAACAGAATTGACAATTTCGTAATAAAACTCATTCGAGGTCACATTGCAAGACCAACAATTTAATTTTCGAGGCGTTCTATCCAAAGGGAGAGTATTTTGATAGTGCACGCCTGAGCTGCTTCATCCCACCAGAGGCATTCCTCTTTTTAGATAGGTGCGGTCTGATACAGGCAGTTCCGCTAATCTACCACGTCAGACGACGAACCGTGGATAAGCGACTCCTGTACAATCGGGACGTCATGGCACAAGGCAGATCAGAGCTCCTTCGGTTCAATAGGGCTTTGTCCGAACGGCACGCTTCAGCTAGGAAGGTCTTCGAATCAAATACCGATGGGCGGCGCAATAGAGGAAGACTGCAATGCAGTTGGCCTTTGCGAAAGAAACTGCAGATGTCTAGCTAGCGACCAAAAGAGTTGGATACGCAAGTTTTGGGGCCGAAATAATAAGTTTTAAGGAAGTATTACAATATAAATCTAGACAACAGAAATGTTTTTTTTTACACATCAGTGACAGAATGAAATAATTTATAATACTACAATTTAATCATTTTTGATTAATTTCAAAATAAGGGGTAAGAAGCGTTGTGCTATTTTAATTTTGTTAATATCAAAATTAAATATTTTTACTATATATAAATATTTGATATTGAATTACGTTAGATTTTAAAGGAATATTTCGAATTTTGGCCAAAATCTCATTTCTAAAGTGCAAAACTGGCCTCAAAAAAAGCATTTTCCAAGATGTATTCAAAATTTAGAGTAAATCGGTTATAAACATTTTTTGGGTCCGCAGAATCAATATTTTGATAAACTCGTTTGAAGTTGATGAAGTTGAGTATAGTATAAAATCTTGAATAATTTAGCAAACCATATCATTTAGGAACATTAGAAATAAAAAAAAATATATTTCGATAATTTAGAGTGGCTTAAAGGCTATAAGTGCACTAATACAACAGGAAGTTATCAGTGTGAGTTAAATACCAGTCTCTATTTTTAATTTTGTAAATTGAAAAATCACTTCTAAATTAACTTTAATTTCATGTTTATATTAAAAGTCATCAACCTCTCTTTTATAAAATTTTCTAAATATTTATTCAATACCCATATAGCATGTTCAACAAGCTTTTAAATACTCATACGTTTACATGTTTAGATACCAACTATCCAAAACCCATATAGTCATGAGCTTATTAATTAGACAACATTTTCGCGCTCTTTGTCATTTTTAAACCACCTCCATCATCGTTCGCTAGTTAAAAACATCCTCGTTTGACAATCTCAGGAAATCCATCTTAAGCACACATTGTTGGTTGGTATCTATATATTGTTGTAAAATTTATAACGACCACGACGATAAGCCAAATCGACTGACATGACATATAGCGTGACCAATTTTGTATCAATGATGATGATAATTTTTAGCGTGTTTTTTTTGTACATTTTTTATTGCTACTATTTTTCGTTTTTCTGTCTTTTTTGTTTGATTCATCCTTAATCCTAAAGTCAGTGCCCGCCCGAATTAAAACAAAACAGAAATAAAACAAAAACAGCCAGAGTCCAAAAAAAAACAAAAAGAAAAAAAGTCATAAGCCATTGATGTGGATGAGGAGCGCGTTTAGACTTATAACCGTCAAGCAATTCAGCCGGTCAACCATTTCAAGTCAATAGACACACGATTTGATATCCGAAAGCGAAATAACATTTGCTCAAAGATACTTATAAAAATACATTTAGATACATCCAAATATACACAAAGATACTTTATAGATGTGCCCCTAAACAACAAACACTCTGGCACCACTTGTGTACACATGATTGGCAATTTATTTGTTTATTTATGGCTCATAAATTACGCAAAATTATGATTACTTTTCATGTTTTTTGTTGTTGTTTTAATTTTAGATATCGATAGGTGATAGTCGGGGCCGTTTTGTTGCATTTTCGGTGATTTCAAATATTTGCACAGTTAATTTATTTAAAGTCAGTGTAAAAAATAACATTTAGGCATTCCTACTCTTCTGCTATGAAATAAGAAAATCAATAAATTTTGGAACAAATATGGGAAGCACAAGTCCAATAAAAAGGCGTTCTTCAGATATTTTATAAAAATTAAATAAAGGTAAATAAAGATGATTCGGATACAAAAAATAACATTTCTAACAATTTTTAGCAGAACTTTTTGAGATTTTTATTTAAAACTGAACCAGTTATGTTTTTGTGTGATTTAAAATAAACTTGAACTCAATAATTAGACTTGATCTCAACGGATTTGGGTAAAAAATTGTTTAATGCTGTTAATAGGCTGAAAAAAATCCTTTTAAAATCAGTGCCACTTTTCTTACATTATTAAAATAACTTTTTGCTACAGTATTTTTAATGACATAATTTTTAAAATAAAATAACAATTTTTCACTTAAAATTCTGTTTTGTTTTCTTTGAAAAAAAAAATTCTTAGTTTCCAAATTTTAAGCCAATTTTTAATGATAATACATGTAAATGTTTTGACATTTTTGTCTCTAATATTGTCTGTTTCTAAATTTGTGTGAAATTTGTTGCTTGTATTTAATGCCTTAAGTATTTTGTATCACCTTTGATTTGTATTCTGATGGATACCTTAAGTAAGTTAAACGGGCTAACGATTGATTTAGTTATCACCATACTCATAATATTATCAGATCCCTGTGATACCCTAAAAGTTTTATTACTTCCCTTAAAAGTGAGTGTATACACTTTGCTTCTAGATGATGTATAATTTTCCAGTCACTAAATGATTTTATCTCCAAAAGAATTTTGTGCAACAAAAAATAACGTTTTTAACATCTGCTAACATTTTGAGATTAATCAAATTATTTTTTTTTAAACAAAAATCTAAAAAACATTACTCAAAGTTGGTAAGATTTGAATTTAGACTCAAATATCTTTTCATAAATTTCAAATTATGACTTCCAATGTATTTTATCTTATACAAAATATTGTTTTCAACATTCGGTAAAATTTTGAGAAAAATCAAATTGATAGTTTTTTTTTACAAAAAATAAAAAACCTAAAAAAAGTTAGTAAAAATTTACTATTGACTCAAATATAAAACTACTTTTATCTTTTAAAGAATATTTTTTTCAACATTCCATAAAATTTTGAGAAATATCGAATTGACAGTTTTTTTTTACAAAAAATAAAAACTTTAAAGATAATTTAATACAAATTGGTAAAAATTGATTTTCGACTCAAATATCTTATCAAAACTTTGAGATTATGGCTTTAAACTACTTTTATCTTTTAAAAAATATTTTTGTCAATATTCAGTAAAATTTTGAGAAAAATCAAATTGACAGCTTTCTTAGAAAAAAATTTAAACCTAACAAAAAAACAATATTAAAACTTGGTATGTAGATTCCGAAGTTATACATGGCTCTTAAGCCAAACAAATTCAGCATCTTTTCGTAATAATTGCCTTAACGGTGCTGTGGGCTCAGATAGCTCCGAAATGAAGCTCCTTAAATAATTTACAAAACCTAGAAAGTTTTGCAGTTCTTTCTTTGAAGAAGGATTTTTTAATTTTTAATAGGTGATACTCGGTTATCATCTGGCTTCATTCCACTTTCACTAAAAACATGGCCTAAATATTTCACAAAATGTTGCCGAAATTGAATGTTTCCTTTGTTTAAACTTATTCCTAATGTTCTCATACGTTCTAATAATCTTTCTAAATTTCTGTCATGTTCTTCAATAGTCTCTCCATGTACCAAAAAATCATCAATTATATTTCTACTCCTTCTAGGTCCCCATAATTCTCATAATTAAATCTTTAAAGATTTCCGGTGCTGTACTTAAACCAAAAGGTAGAACATTGAATTCATAAACACCGAAGGTTGTCCAAAAACAACAAAACTTTCTAGAATCTTTGTGTAAGGCTACTTGCCAGAAACTATCTTTTTGGTCTACCACAGTGAAGTACTTACAGTTCCTTAAATTTGACCTTAAATCTTCTAGATTTGGACGTAAAAAAGTTCTTTTTTAATAACTTTATTCAAACCCGATGGATCTAAGGCAACTCTCAGTTTCCCATTAGGTTTTTCAACTATAACTTAGTTATGAATCCCTTCTCTGGGACCTGTTAGTTTCAAAATAACTTTTTCTTCCAAAAGCATGTTTTTAACCTTCAATGCTAGATTTTTGGTGGAGTTGTTTAAGGAAAAGCATTTTTTCTTTAATTTCAATTTTATATTTTTGGGGAAATTCCAAAATTCCCTCAAAAAGCTCTATATTCGATTCAATAAGGTCCTCCTTTGAGTCGTATGACCTCTTACTCAAATTTAAGCTATTGACATTTTGTATTTTTTCTAAGCCCAAACTCAAACAACTTTTCAAACCTAGGATTGGAATAAAGTTTTCATTCAAATTTGTATTTTCTTTCAGAATAATAAAACTTTGTACAAAATATTTTATTTTCAAAACGGCGTTCTAAAGAAGATTTGCCAATGAGTTGAATTTAAGGACTACCACATGGTTGTATAACGACTGAAGTTGATCTTATATGTTCTTGTTTTTTATGTCGTTATATTTTAATGGAATAATATTTACTTGAGCACCTGTATCTATTTTAAATTTTATGAAAGAGCCTTCAACTCTAATCTCTTCAAACCAAGTACTTTTACTATCACTTGATTGTCAACAACAAAGGAATTATCGTCGCTATCAGAACTAGAACTAGACATTACAACAAACCCCAAAGTGGTGTAATCTACCGCAATTATAACATTTTTTTCCTACAGCAGGGCAGGCATTTCTTATAAGATTTAAATAACAATATCGACACTAAAAATATTTTGAGGATCTACTATTTAATTGATTTGAAGAGCTCTTATTTCTAGAACTATAATGGTTATTATTATGAAATTGATTGTTACCTTTCTCAGAACAAACATTACTCATACTTTTGTTGATAGATTTTTCATTGTACTGCCTGTTTTTCTTCCCTTTTATTTTCCTGATTACATTTACGCTGGAATTATTTGTTGGACACTGAATCTCTAATGTCTGCTTCTGGGCGACTTTTGATGCACGACATATTTCCATACATTTCTCTAAATTTTAATCTGCTGCACTCAGTAACTTCTCTTGTAATCTCTTATAGTGAATACCTAAGACAATTCTGTCACGATTAAGAGACTCCTCATGAATTAACAATTCTTGGTTAGCAACTTAAGATCTGTCGCAAAACTGTCAAAGGCCTCCAAATTTCGTTGGTTTTGGCTGACAAATTTGAAACCCTCATACGTTTGGTTTTTTTGTCGGTAATCAATAGTCATCGAAAGCTTTCATCACCAGAGTCGATCTTCTTTTTGTCACCATCAGACAAAGTGAACGAATTATACAGATCGAGAGCATCTTCTCTAATCGTATCCAGAAACGTGTTTACTCAAAAAAACTCATCTTTGTCCTGAACGCATGCGGCAATCGCGAAGATTGCGTAATTTTGACGAAATTGTTTCCAGTTTTCTGCGAGGTTTCCCTCCAATTTCAGTGGCTGGATTCTTTTACGTAGTCCATGTTAGGCTGCTTTTCGATTATGTCGATTTCACTTTCTGAATCTTGAACTTCTTTCGAATTGAATGCTTATCAGATTCTTCAAAAGATGAGCTGCTCTCAGACAAATAGTTTCTGACTATTGTTAATTAATTGATATTTTATCAAAATCAATATATATTTTTTTAAACGTTAATTAATGATGCCTTAAGTAATTGTAGATTATAATTCTGAGCGTTCTTAGAAGACCGGCTGAGCCATATAGAGTCCGGAGTTATACGAGGGCTATCTTAAATAATGAAACAACCTCTGACTCTGGTGTCTGGATTACAAGTGTTCTTTATTATATAATTCATATGTCATTTAAGTGAACGTGTCTAATAGAATTGTAATATAATTGTAATAGAATACAGTGGAATACAGGAATACAGTAGAACTATTTTATATGCCACAGGTAAAAATTTACTTTCGACTCAAATAGCTTTTCAAAAATTAAAAATATTGCCGGCATGAGAAGTTGTCAGTGTGGGTCGTACCCCAGGGTCTTTTTTGTTGTAGTTTCTAGTTTTTTTTTCCACAGGTACTGCCTCTTGTGAGGAATTGAATTTTTGGCATGAAAAACCTTTCATAACAAGAATCCTTGAAATGACTTGCACACAAGAATTGTTGAGAGTTGTTCCCTAGTTCCTATTTCTAGTTCTTTAAAACAGCCCATATCATTATTGTATGGAACTTTACAGACTTTATGCACTTGGTAAAATGTGTTTATAAATGAGATGTTAATTTAAAAGCTCTTGATCACAAAATGTTTAATACGTTTTTTTTGCAACATCACCATCTCAGACTATAATCAGAGAGGACAACTTCTTGAATAAAGAAATAAGTTGAATTCAAAAAATTGCAGCGATTTTAATCAAAGTAGCTAATCTAGTGTTTTTGTGGTTATTACAAGATACTATATTTTTTATTATAATGTTAAACATGAATTTTAACACACAAATTGTGTCAATTATAAATTTATCAGTTTACGATAAAATTATGGCGTTGTTTTAATTAGTGTTATATTAATAGTTTTATAATTAAACGAAAAAGATTAAAAAGGTTTTTCTTATGGAAATGTACGTAAAACTTGCGTATGTTGATTCTAATTACAAAAATAAAACTGAATAATAAATGCCAAGGGTAAACATGATAAATGACACTACTTTTAAATTCGTAGGTTTTTAAAATACTAAAGTAAAGTGTTTATCATAAAATTATTCAGTTAATGGTATGTTTCTAATAATTATACCAAGGATAATACATATCTAATAGAGACGTTTATTGGAATATAAAAAAAACTTAATAATTTAGCTTATGACATACAAATATTAGCTTAGATTTAAAAACCGATTATGAGATAATCTTGTTATAAGTACACAATTTTGAGAAAAGCTAAATTTATAGAATTGTTAATGCCCTACAAATGTCTTAATTCCATATTATTGGATATTACCAGATGGCCAACTTGTTACCTTTGATCAGAAAGGGGTATTTAACAGTAGTCCTAGCAAAAATGTTTAATTATGAAATGTTTTATACTTTTATTAATTTTAATCAAAATTTGAAGTTCCATATTTTTATAAAAATTAAGACATTAGTTCTTTTCAAATCATAGCTTTTTAAAGATGGCAAAAAGTAGAAAATATTCGATTTTAAGGCTATTATCTTGATAGTAGATAGTAAATTGAAATAGCGGGTAAATGACAACTACCTTTTTTGATTAGTTCAAAAGTTACAACGTGACACTTTAAATCATTCCTCTTATGGGCTAAAATTCTAAAATCGACTATCAATAAGTGTAGCTAAAAAAATTCATAACTACTCTTGTTTTGAGCACGATTCCATACTTTTAATCAAGGGGTGGGGGTCAGACAAATGTTTTTTAATGTTCTGTAATGGAAGCTGACAAAATTGAATAAAATTCACGGTCGAATGAACTTGCTGATGTATCCAAATAGTCGGTTTAAAAACATTTCACGTATTTTAAGGTTTAAAATAAAAATATACCTAAAAATCAGTTTGTTTTCAAAACTGTATTTCCATTTGATTTCTCAAATAATCCTTAATTTAAAAAAAAAATTTGGTTAGTGCGTTGGACTGTCATGCAAGGGGTCTTGGGTTCAATCCCTGCCTGTGCCACCTAACTTTTTTCACGGGAACCTAGGGCCTCTTGCGAGGAATTGACAAATACTCCAGGAGTAATTCTTGTCATGAAAAGTGCTTTATCAAGTTAGCCGTTCAGATTCGGCCTTAAATTGTAGGTCCCTTCCATTCCTGACAACATTACTCGCACACAGGAATGGTTGAGAGTTGTAAGTCACTAGGCCCTGGTTCTTCATGGAATTGCGCCACATTATTTATTTATTTACTTACTTACTTAAGGTGGTGCTACAGTCCTCTGTAAACTAGAGCCTCACCCAACAAACTTCATCCATCTAGCTCGGTCCCTAGCCAGATGTCTCCAGCATCACGTTCCAAGTAAGGTGAGGTCACTTTCTATTTGTGCGCGTTACCTGATTCGCGGTCTTCCTCTACTGCACTGTCCTGTGGGTGTAGATTCAATGACTTTCCGGGCCGATGCATTGGTTTCCATGCGCTCTACATTACCCAGCCAACTTAGTCGTTAGACTTTTGCCCTTCTGGCTAAGTCAACGTCGTTGTACAGCCCGTACAGCTCGTCGTTCCATCTTCGCTGTTTAGGCGCTGTTAAGTTGACTGATTCCTCTATAGTTCTTGCAGTTAAGGGGGTCTCCTTTTTTCAGGATCGGGCAAATAATACTGAGGTTCCATTCATCGGGCATGCTTTCTTCCGACCATATCTTACAGATAGGTTGGTGCATGCTGCTTTAAGGAGCTCGGCATTCAAGCCATCCATCATACTCTGCAGAAGTGGTCTGTCCATATCCTCAGAATTGACTGCGGTTCCACTATGATTTTTACACTTTCGCCTTTGCAGTCTTCGGTTCTAGGTTTGTGTACCAGTGAATTTCATTTCACCTGTTCATACAACTTTCGAACCTCATTCCTGCTTTTAAATCTCTCAACATCTTCGACCGCACGCTTCTCATGTCCGCTTTTTTACCTTCTGAGAAGTCGGTGTTCGTCTCGCCTCTTCTGCTCATAGAGCTAATGAGCAGCTCTCGTCCTTTTATGCAGCGCCGCTTTGCGTGTCTGTTGTTTGGCTGCATTTGCCTGCCGACATTCCTCATCAAACCAGGGGTTCCTTGTTGGTGGCTGCTTAAAACCCAGCACATCAGAGGCGGCTTCTCTGATTGCATCTTGGCAATGTTGCCACTGGTTTTCGATACATTGTGTTGGCGGCAGAGAACTTCGAGAGAGGTTACTTGTAACTCGGTCGGATAAGAATTTGGCGATCTCTGTAGATTGTAGCCATTCGACGTTGTACCTTCTCCCAGAACCTTCCTGTTTTAAGGCTACAACGGGGTAGTGGTCTGAGTCAATGTTAACTCTCGGAAAGTTCGGATATCCATGATGCTGGAAGTGACAGACACGCTTCCAGCATCATGGATATCGCAATATTTTCAATATGGTTATACGAAAAGAAAGCTTTATAAGATTTTCGTGTCTGTACTTTTCCACAAAAAACTGTAGTTTTAAATTTGTATGTCCCTTCTTACTTCCGAAACTTGTTGGCCCACTACATGGCTCATTGCCTGCATGCCCAGAAAATGAGCATTGTAGCAAGTTACTTTATAATCTATAACGATGCCACTCGCTACGCTATTGACATGATTTCATTTTTAACTGGGAATGGAGGATGATTTTGGAACCAATTTGACAGCTTTTCAATGTCTGTATTATCTCTAATTTAACGTGACTCCCCAAAATTTTCATAATGCTCACTAGTAAAAAAAAAGACGCCAGTGAATTTTTTGAGAATTGAGCAAATTGCATGAGTAGCAGTCAGCCCTAGAACCCATTTGCTAAGTACACTATAAGTGATTCCGCGCTCTCGTGTCAAGCCACCCATACTCATCATTCCGGGCATTATAGTTAGTTCAATTGTCTGGTCCGACCACACCCCTGTCCAAAATCGGTCAGTTCTTCTGATTTTGGATTTTCTTTAATTCAAGTTGGCTTATGTCGACTTGTTCCATTATTACATTAGGTAAAGATGTCTGTATTAGTATTAAAACACGAACTGCTCTAGCGAAAGCTTTTCCTTGCAGCATCTTTTCAACAGAAACCGGGCGTATATAGTACTCATTAACTCTTGCAGGCCACTTCCACACTTCGGAACACGCATTCACATTCTCAAAAACTAACTTTTTTAATCCACCATCTGAATTCTTAAATTCCAAAGGAAGTACTCCAAGTTATCCAGCTGATTTAGCACAAGTTAGTTTCTTTAGCTTTCTCCTTCGTGACGGTTAATTTTCCAATGCAAGTAGATGCAGGGATGCCCATCTAAAGCTCTGACATTAAAGCCCGCATTATTAAACTCAAATTGGTTAAATGAACCGCTGTAATCTGGTAGCCTGTGGCAATATATCTAAATCAACTGAGCTTCTTAGTATGAAGAACAAAACCCTAAGCTTGATATAAGATTAAGCGAGATATTCGCATTTAAAGTTTGAACATGGATTGTTGCCCATAACTTGTTGTAAAGTTGGTCTTATTCAAAGATAGGCACACCAATGATTCCTAGATCACAATCCTGAAATTTCAGCCATCTAGATGGTCTAGATCAAGAAATATTGGAGTTCAAAAATTGCCTTCTAGGTGCCGACTTTTATGCTTCTTAGAACCAAACTTTCTGTATGAAAAGCTGAAACAAACACATTGTTTTTTTTTAACTGCCGCTAGAGCTCACGTCGGATTTTTGTGGACTTTTTTTTGGGTCATCACCAGACATCCTTTATAGTAAGTGTGCCAAGTTTCTAAACTACTGGATTTTTTTTGAGGTGAAGGCAGGCGTTTGGCCTGAGGAAACAATTTTTTCTACTGCAGTAAATTATGTGAAGACGACATTTTTTTTTGACGAATGTAATAAATCTTGTCATATGTTTTATTTGGTATTATTTTTTAATATCTAAAATGTTCATTTAATGAAATCCCTACGGTTAAGTTTTTTAAGTTCTGAAATAGTTAGTGAACATAGAGATATAAGGCTCCACAGAAAAAGAATATATTTCCTTTAACTTTACTGCATTTTAAATATACAAAGCAAGCTACATGAACTGCTAATTTAAAATATGGCATTTGAAGAACAACAAAATTTAAATAACTAACTTTTAAGACTATTAAAACAAATCTGCTAATCATATCGCATTCAAGGCGACTTACTGTCAAACTACTGGGAAAACTGACAATCTATGACATTATAACGACTGATGATCATCCCCAACACAATAATAAATAAAACTTTAAAATCACGTATACGCCAAAGTGTACGAAAAGTCATCTTTTCTGACTATAGGAAGGTCTAATTTACATACCACGTACAGTTCTTGAGTTTTAATATTGATTTTAAACGTTGATCAAATCTCCTACTTTTAACCTACCCTTGAAAAACAAAAGTCTGAAAAATTAAGTTCAAAGAGTTTGCAAAGTTCTCTAATCAACTTTAACATTTGAGCAAACTAAGAAAATACAAAATTAACTGCAGACATATTGAGACGCCCCAGAATCCTTGAACTCTCCTGCATTTGATTATTGTAAATTGTGTATTTCCTTACGTTAGAGACACACAAAAAATCAGGCGCCAAAAAATTGCAATCTAATAACATACCTAACCCTTAATGTTATGAGCATATACTTTGCATACCCCGCAATCACTGTATAGATTTAATATTATTATTTTATACATACTTATTGATCAGGTCCTACATACTTATTGATCAGGTCCGCATAATGATACCACAAAGTTATACCTAATTTGACTGCCCTACGTGACATTGCTTCCGCTGCACTGCGCTGGCTGATTTTCAATACCTTCAATATGCATATCAAAAATATTACCTGAACTGAAATACATACAAATTGAATCCTCTCTGAAGCCCAATTATACCATCATAACCTTCACATGCGGCTAATAAACTCGTATAGCCATCACAAAAACGATATTCTTGTTACCACTGCGGCGCATAAACATCCGCCAGGCCTTGGATCATACCATACACAATCGGCCAGGATAGCCGATGGACGGTACATCTTCTTTCGGTCGGCCAAAAGAGCACTCCAATAACGATAGGTAGGCAGGTAGCTTTACCTGAAAGTCAATGGTTTTTTGGAGTAGCACATCACACAGTTCGATGGTGATGCGTTGCTCCGCACAGCGCATATGTGGCTGCTACTCCACGTCATCGCGGTCTTCCGGTAATTTCCTGTTCCCATTTCAATACTCGTATGTCTACCTCTATGGCTCATGATTCCACCAGCCACTTCGACGACTGTGGATTGCGTAGCACAACAACAAAAACGCTGAGCAAAAATCAATCAAAGTCGGGATGGCTACTGATTAGCTGCACACACATCGCATATCGCCTCAATGCGATTCAATCTCAACGGATTGATGCAATCACGTGATGTCATGGCGCATAATCATATTCATGCGGCCAAGCGTAAGAACAGTAGTAAGGTCATCTGGAAGGTGGTTTAATCAATCCGCTTCGAGAGAGTCCAAGTCATCATATTCGGACTCGGACACGGACGGACAAAGGGGTAACAGCATAATATACTGGAGTGCACAACTCAGAAGAGTTATTCCAGCACATAGTCGAGCAACAGCAGCAGTGCCGTCTTTACCAGCTTGTTAAGCCTGCCAGTGAAGACCTCAAATTATGGTCAAGCAAGTGGCTACCGGACTGATGGCTATTTTGCTACTGCTTCGTCGCTGTGGTTTACCGTCATCGCAGAGTCGCAGTCTCTGATGGGGATGCACCTCTCTGATGGTTAAATTGAATTTGCGCGAGGCACGTACGCACAAATCGGTCCATAATCAGAGGTGGCTTCAATTTCATTCAACTGACGTCCATTCGTCTGGCTATCGATTCGATTCAGAGAGAAGAAGCAGGAATCTGAATTTCGTTGCTTCTGTGTGTGCAATATTGCCGCTTATTGTAGCTACTGCCGTGCTGCGACGACTCCGAGGCCGTGTTGCAGAGGGAATTCCGCAAAGGAATTCATCATTTTGTGGCCACAGTAGGTAATCAGTTGTTGCTGTGATGATGATCATGATGTAGGTATACGTCCATAATGATTATGATGAAGATGAAGCAATGCCCCACGATCAGCTACTGGGATTGAATTCCATTCCATCATGGGAAATGGCATAATTTATTTATGGAACTCTTTTATTGGGAGGGTCTTTTCTTTCTTGTTAAACAAAAAGACGGAGAGCTTCATCTGCATAACTATACTGTTTCCATTATTCGAACTGTTTCTGGGTATAATGTTTGCATATCTAGCTGGAGACTGTAATATTAACAGTTACTGCAGATGATATGATTTGTTTACTCAAGGTTGATGGAATGCGGAATGGAGTATCCGGTTATTGGAATGTAAAGAAAATATACCTCATGGAAAAAAATATAACTTAAAAAGCTTAGAGTTAAATTATTAAGATTGAAAACCCAATCTATTTAATATTTGGAAGGACTTTTTGAAATAATTTTAACTATCAGTTTTTTAACAGCGTAATTTCAATATTTTTGGTAACAGGGCTTGTTCAATCTTATGCGAAGTTTATGTTAAGAATTAGATAAGCTAAATATGCACCTCAAACAGTGATAGTTCTAAGTTTTGTAACAGCCACAAGAAAACTCTTTCTGAGGTATTAGGAAAATGCAAACTCTAACATTTTATTGAAAATATAAATTGAAAGGGTCAGAATATTAGATATTCAATGCATTTACATAAAAATAAATATTGGTGATGGTGACTTTAGCAACGTTATTTTTTCCAACTTTACTTCTAAAGGGTGATTTTTTTGGGGTTAGGATTTTCATGCATTAGTATTTGACAGATCACGCGGGATTTCAGACATGGTGTCAAAGAGAAAGATGCTCAGTATGCTTTGACATTTCATCACGAATAGACTTACTAACGAGCAACGCTTGCAAATCATTAAATTTTATTACCAAAATCAGTGTTCGGTTCGAAATGTGTTTCGCGCTTTACGTCCGTCTTTATGGTCTACATAATCGACCAAGTGAGCAAACAATTAATGCGATTGTGACCAAGTTTCGCACTCAGTTTACTTTATTGGACATTAAACCAACCACACGAATGCGTACAGTGCGTACAGAAGAGAATATTGCGTCTGTTTCTGAGAGTGTTGCTGAAGACCGTGAAAAGTCGATTCGTCGCCGTTCGCAGCAATTGGGTTTGTGTTATTCGACCACATGGAAGATAACACGCAAAGATCTTGGTGTAAAACCGTATAAAATACAGCTCGTGCAAGAACTGAAGCCGAACGATCTGCCAAACCTTGAATTTTCAGTGAATGGGCCCTAGAAAAGTTGGCAGAAAATCCGCTTTTTTATCGACAAATTTTGTTCAGCGATGAGACTCATTTCTGGTTGAATGGCTACGTAAATAAGCAAAATTGCCGCATTTGGAGTGAAGAGCAACCAGAAGCCGTTCAAGAACTGCCCATGCATCCCGAAAAATACACTGTTTGGTGTGGTTTGTACGCTGGTGGAATCATTGGACCGTATTTTTTCAAAGATGCTGTTGGACGCAACGTTACGGTGAATGGCGATCGCTATCGTTCAATGCTAACAAACTTTTTGTTGCCAAAAATGGAAGAACTGAACTTGGTTGACATGTGGTTTCAACAAGATGGCGCTACATGCCACACAGCTCGCGATTCTATGGCCATTTTGAGGGAAAATTTCGTAGAACAATTCATCTCAAGGAATGGGACCGGTAAGTTGGCTACCAAGATCCTGCGATTTGACGCCTATAGACTATTTTTTGTGGGGCTACGTCAAGTCTAAAGTCTACACAAATAAGCCAGCAACTGAAATTCGGGCTATTCCGGCCGAAATGCTCGAAAAAGTTACCCAAAATTGGACTTTCCGAATGGACCACCTAAGACGCAGCCGCGGTCAACATTTAAATGAAATTATCTTCAAAAAGTAAATGTCATGGACCAATCTAACGTTTCAAATAAAGAATCGATGAGATTTTGCAAATTTTATGTTTTTTTTTTTTTTTTTAATTTCTCAAGCTCTTAAAAAATCACCGTTTATGTATTATAAAGAGGGAGTTGTTGGAAAGGAAACGTCGGTGTGCATTGGTTTTGTATTCTTGAACATCGCAAGGAAAAACAAATTGTAGTAAGCAATTTAATATTCGAGTAGTACGGCTAAGAAACTAATATCTTTACTTTACAGTAAGACCGAAGTTGAACTAAAGGGTAACCTGATGGGCATTAATAGAAGCGCGAAGTGTTCAGCTTAACTGATCAAGGGGAGGAATGCAGCTAGAGAATAGGCAGTTAAATTAACGGTAAAAAGGGTCAAAATGGGGTGGCGCAACAGTCCGTTGTGAACCAGGGCCTAGTGACTTACAACTCTCAACCATTCCTGTGTGCGAGTAATGTTGTCAGGAATGGAGGGGACCTACAATTTTATGCCGAATCCGAACGGCTAGTTTGAGAAAGCACTTTTTCATGACAAGAATTAGTCTTGAAGGATTTGTCAATTCCTCGCAACAGGCAGTACCCGCGAAAATTAATTTTTTTAAAATTAAGGTGGCACAGGCAGGGATTGAACCCAAGACCTCTTGCATGACAGTCCAACGCACTAACCATCATGCCACGGGTACTACTAAAAAAGGGTAAGGCAAGAAAAATTCCAAAAATGTTCGAGTGTCCTAAATCAATTTACAATTTGATTTTAACTAATCATTTAAATCATAAATTTAAGTAAGTTACTAAAGCACCGGGCTAGAAATAAAAGTTATATTCAAATTGCGGACGTTTTATTAATTGCAGCCAGATCAGAATTAGAGAGTTGGTTGATGACGCACATACCGAGAATATCGATATGTTCAGTTCCATTACAAATATATATTTCGAGCTGAAGCTACGAAAGCCTTAGTCAACGGCTATTCGAAAATCTAAGAAGCTCTAACCAGCATATCTTCCAATTAAGACTAAAAAGACATTGTAAAGAATGAAGCAACTCACCTTTTTTAGAAAATGAGTGGTCTCAAAACCGCTTTGTTTACAACATTTTGCAACAATATCTTGGAGCGTTTAAACGCTACAAACAAGATGTTGCAAGACCCAAAAATTATTCTTGAATTGGCACTAGAATCATTATAATCATTCATGGAATCTAAACGAAATAATTTTGATAAATACGAGGAAGCAGCCAAAAAATATCCCATAGTGATGAATTTGTACAATCACGCACTCTTACCAGGACGAGAAATGTGAGGTTGCATCCGCTCGGTTAAGGTAAAGCACAAGACGCAAATCTGTCACCGAAGGAAAAATACAAAGTATCGGCCTTCATCCCAGTGATTGACCAGATATCTGTTTCTCTTACTGATTTAGAGCCTAGTCTTGGTAATAAGTTTGTTCAATTTTTGTCTTAGATTGACTCGGTTCCTTTCGTTAACCCTAAAATTTAATTTTAGGTAATTCTTTTTTCTCTTTATATTTATATGTGTCTTGTCAATACTAAAGGAATCTTCTTAATTTCACAAGAAATTATTTATTAATAACCTCGAGTGAAAAAAATGGTTTTCTTTATTTTGAAAATAGTTTGGGGAGATGGGGCCTTCGCTTCTATATCGCCCGAGTCTTCTTGACCTCCTAATCCGGCCCTGAAAATTGGTTTCTTGTTCCCCAGTGTACAAAGCCGGAATTCAATGAGCTTAATATTTTGGCGTAGCCAGTTCCACATCCGAAAAACAGGAATCTGAGTCTAAAAAGCTGAGAGTACTGTCGTCAGCGAGGCGATTAAATGGATTATAAGTTCCAGACAAAACATCATTAATAAATAAGAAAGAGTGTAGGAGACAAAACAGAGCCTTGGGAAGCACCAGCATTTATTTTGAAGTTTCAAAACAAAAGGTAATTTCTAATCCAACGAAGGAGACATTCATCTGAACCGAAGGCATGCATTTTTTATAAAAGAGCCTGATGCCAATGCCTTTAAAATATCAAGTTCAATAATCTTACTTTCTCCAAAAAGATTTAAAGATGTGTTAAACTGTTCGGTGAGATGAACTTTGAGATCACCAGTAGACTCATTGCTATGAAAACAGTTTTGCGGGTTATAAAGAAAGCATTCGATCTTCTTGATATTTCGTCACCTGAGTTCTATCTTGCTCAATAGGCCATTTTTGACGAAATTGAGTTAGCAATGCAGTTTTTATAATTCAAGGGTGCTCTTTTGATTGGCGCAAATCGTTTCCTTATATCCTTAATTTTATTCTATTTTGTTTTTTTTTTTTGTTTAAATTATTTTGGTTACAATTTGTACCTTATTTGACAAAAAGATATAAAATTGGTTATATAAGAACATGAATTCCATTTTGTCAAATTGGAAAAGAAACGAAAAATTCAAATGTCTTCAGGTTGCAACATTACTTGCTCTCATAACTTTTTTTACCAAATTTTCAATTAAGGACCGTCGTTAAATATTCAATGCTTTTTAGGTATTAAAAGACGATGAGAAAGGCCAATTTCATTCCAAATTCGTGCAAAGACTTCAAACATAAGGAAAAAGAGCAGTAGTAGTATCTCGGAAAAAGTTTACTTTTATGTATTTTTTGGGAAAATGAAATGAAACATTTGATGTCTGCCAAACATTTTTTTTTTTGTCAACTCTTGACATTTCTCAAAATCGGATTTAAAAAAAAAATCACACCAGAACAAGATATAAATAAAGTTGAAGAACATAGAAAATCTTTTCCAGCAATGGATTCGCACTACTTCCGAGCAAATACCAAAAGACAATATTTTGAAGCTGGCCTTACTTAAATGAAAATGCATGAAATGTAATGACAGCGAGAAAGCCTGTTTCAATTTGTCGTTTTTTAAACCCAAAAAAGGTATTTGCGATAAATGTTCTAAGCAACAAGAATTCCGAATTCAAGTGAAAAACGAGATTATGACGTTCATCGCAGTAATCATAGTGACGCAAAGGCTCAGCGTAATATCGATCGAAAAACAAGTGTAAAAACACAGTGGTTATCACTTATGATCTGCAAAATGTTTTTTCGCGCCGAAAGCAAATGTTTCGAGTTACTTTTTTACTTCGATGGACATACAACCAGATAGAACTCACGTGACGATTTCTTGAGCTGGTAATTGATCAGCATTTACATGACCTTGGAAAGAAAGGACGTGGGTGAAATCGGTCGATAATTAAATAGGAAGGAGGTTTCCCTTTCTATTCTGTTCTGTTCGGAACGAGACGAGAAAAGTAGGATAGATAAAAAAAGCTTACGCAGTGCTTTTGGTATCCGGGCCAGCGAATATGATGTTTAAGGACTCTAGCATAATAGACTATTAAATACTTTTAGAAATGTTTCATTATTTTAAGATAATTTAAAGTTGATTATTAATATTTTCAACATTTTTAATTTGAGAACTGACTAAACACCCTAGAAACATATGAGTTCAAAATATTACACAAGATTAAGGACTTTGACTTTTAAGGTTGCAAATTTGTATATAATATAAATCAATGTTAATTAAAGAGCATATTTTCTGAGGTATTAAACATTTTAGGTAGTATATGTTAGTGTGGGTATATTTCAATAACTAAATTTTTAAATTTAATGAGTTACAGAAATGTTTTATATTTTAATTATCATCGGAAAATATTCGGTTTTGAAATCACAAAAAAATTACTGTTCCAGGAGATAATTGTTGACTTTTAGTGGTATAAGTGTATAGCAATAAGTTTTATTGGAACGGATTTGCTCACCGTTTGAGAGCTGCTATCAACTGTTAAAAATAAAGAAAATGAACGAGGATATTACGGGAAAATATAGAAGTTCTAGTTTCCATGATAAAAATAATATCCATAGTTTGAATAATAGCGATAAAAGTTAGAGTGGAATCTTACTAGGGATGGGTTTTTGACATTCATACGAGTCTCGAATGGTTCTTATGTTATTTCGTCCCAAATGTTGGTACGATTGATATAACATTTGTATCTCGATAGCTGTGTTCGTTGAGTTGTTGTGCATTTGGAATCATGTGATTTCCATTATCGAAAAAAAATCAATCAAACCAACTCCTGCACACAGGTTTTTCTTCATAAATTTTGAATAGACTCCGATCCCCGACCGGAATCGAGTAAATCAAGCTCATTTCAATTCGATTGAGTTATATAAAGAATTGAGACCAGCTTCAAGCTCGCTTAATAATGTAGTAGTCTACGAACAAACCCACTTGTTAAAGTTTTTATTTATGTCAAAGCTGCAGTTGTTAAATTAACTTTTTTTATGGAATCTTCTTACAATCTTACCATTTCTTTTTGAAAATTGTCTATTTTATTAGTTTTAGTTAACTTTTTGGCTAAATTAATTTTAATATTTGATTTTCACAAAACTTTCTTCTGTTTGTGTATTTTTTTATTATTATTTTGACAGATCTTCTTTGTCTTTCAGTAGTACCAATTTTTAAATACAAAAATCTTGCTACTGCGGATCGTTTTTTTGGTAGTTTCGCACTGTACTACATAATGGAATACCAACAAAACGCACTTAATTTCTTACTTCAAAATGCTCTATAGTAAATAAACTTTTTTTATAAGAAAATTGGTTTTTGGTAAGTATTTCGAAACACAGAATTTTAACCAAACAAAGCTTAACAAGGTTATCGCACTAAGTTTTTGAAATATATTGAAAAAAATATTTAAAAAAATCCTCAAAACATTTTTATTTTTTAAGTTGGAGTAGAGAGCTGGAATGGAAGTTCGTGACTCGAATTTTCATAAATCTCAAATCGAAGAGTTTATAGGTCATCTAATGATTTATGATTAAAACTGAAACCTAGGTAAGTGATAAGGACTTGTGGTTTTCAAAATCATAATACAAGTTTCTGGTAAAAAGTTTTTTGTTTTTTAGCAAAATTCCTTAATAATCTAAAGTTACAAAGCGTCTTGCTAGATACAGTTTATTGAAGTAAGTATCCTGTAGTATCTTGTATTAAATATTGAAATAATTTATTTCAAACCTAACTTCTACAAAGATAAAATCATAAAATCAGCCAAAGTATGTTTTCATAATTTAGGCGATTTGGTAAATTTGTGAAATGTACGAATACCTATAGATACGATGTTCCTTTATGTTTTTAATGGTGGTTCTGAACTTTTATACGTAGGTACAATTTTAAAACTGTTTTCTAATGAAGAAATATCATTTTTCAAATGTACAGAAAAGATCTTTCCCTTCAAAAACAATGCATGAAATAAAGATGGTTTACACAAAACTGTCACTCATTGTCATTAAAGCCTTTACGGAACCCCAAAATCCGCAATGTAGGGTGATGCACATACACACCTAAGCACCTAAATATATTTTGGCATTAATGGCTTTAATTTCCACACAAACTTACCATTGACATCGTCAAAATTCTTGTTGGTCAATTGAAATAATGCATCTAACGGTGTTCCATTTGATTTTGCTTTATCCCGATAATTAGATTTTGCCTCCGTTTCTCTCCTCAAATCAGGCTCTGACGATAGACGATTGCTTGTTGTATTCGTTTCCGAAGAAGAACAACATTCGTCACTAGCCGCAGAGCTTGACCTCTCTGAGCCACTTTCTGAAGCTGGAATTGCCATTTCAACACTCATCTGACGCAACAATTGAGCCTGCAATTGTCGGTGATAATCCAAAGCCGCCAAATGTTGTTCATATTCCAACAAAACAGGTGGGAAAAATGTAGGCCGCACCGGAATCGGTCCTCGAACAGCGTCCCATGGTCTGACAATTAAATTCAAGCTTCGAACTTCATCGGATTCATCATTTCGAGTTTCATTTTTGCCCAAGATGTCAGCAATGGAAAAACTCTTTAACCTCTCTGTCCTGGCTTTGGCGGCTGATGACGCTGATGCATCTGTCACCGTCGCTGCAGCCGCCGCATTGTCAAAACGTAGACGTTTCAACGGCTGTAGGTAGTCCTCTCCACGGCGGTGAGGAGGGGGGCTGGGTGATCCCACCGATATTTCCGAACCCGCCGGACTATCCGATCGTTGACTTGAACACATAATTTATAATTGTTATCGTCAACACAGCAATTGTTTTTTTTTTTATTGTTAATCACTTAAATAATGTTATTAGTTAACAAAAGTGACTTATCAAATCTATCAAACCATAATCACTCAATAAATAATCCAACTAAAAAATCACTCAAATCAGATCACTAATTTCTTGAATTTTAAATCACCTTCACCATCTTGACGCTTGAAAACAGTTAATCGAGTTTTTCACGACGGCAAAATGCAAACATACTCAACGCAACTTCGTTTTGCCGGTAGATTTACATCGAACCGCAGAGAATTTCATTCGGCAACTACTGTCAGATTCTCACTCAGGCACCGCGGAGGAGCGAAACAAAACGAGTTTCCAATTGGAATCAGAGAGGGACGTCACTTTGTTTCATATGGTTTCTTTTTCTGTGGTTCGGTAAATGTGGGCGGAGCGTATTCTAACAATGGCAGCCAATAGTTGCTGAGCGAGATGGATGGAACGTGTTTTGAGTCGATTTCTTTTTTTTTTCACCAAAAACTGGAAATTGTGTGAAAGAGAGCAAACGAATGACGCGACGCACGTTAAAAAGTCTTCGCTGGTTCGTTGGAGTTGAGGGTTTTTATTTTTCATAAAATTCATTATCCATCTTCTTTTGTACTCTTCTCCTGTTTTTTCTTTGATGCGTGCGCACTCAGCTGTCATTAGTGAGCGGCTGTCACTTTGAGTACGCGCATTCGAGTGGGGTTTTGCCAATCACTCTTTAGATTGAAGTGAATAATAATTCTCCATCTACACTCCATACATATATGTAAGTACTTCTTGTAAATGAACACACACATTGACAAAAAAAAATGTATCTTTAGCTTTACTGCATTGTGAGTAATTTGTTGACAGTTTGACAAGGAACATGGTTGGAGTGAAGTTGGGCCTGGGCCATCAACCCTAATCGTTTGAGTTCGTTCGTGTATGAGCTGCAACATGGAGGAAGAATGAAAGGTTTTAAAGTTAAGTTAGTTTACCAACATCGGATTCGGATTCAGATTTAGATTCAGTGCAGTTGTACAACGAGTAAATATTATTTTTAGCATTGAATTCTTTTTCTTTTTATTGTGATTGTGATATAATAATAATTAGGAACTCGTTCATGGTCTGAAATTGTTCAATTGAAGAACAAACATGGTGGAAATGATAATAAGAAGGGGTGCGGTTCTAGTAGATAGATATACTTATGATAGATATCTTACAAGAGTTAATTGTTAATGAGCGTTATTATAAGTATAGGTAAATGGCTACGTTTGTACATATTTATTTCTATCTGCATTTTAATCAATAGGTAACCGCATGTTAAACAATAGCTAATCAGGTCTATTTTAGTGTTTTGTAAATGCTCTAAGTAGGTATACTGTTCTTAAAATACATGCTTAGGTTATGGTTGATAACAATCGAAGGTAGGTAACGATGCAAAACTATTTGTTTGGAAAATATGTTTGTTAATGACATTTGAACCTCCAAACTTTCTATCTATTTAAGTAATAGGTTAAGTAAGTGAAGCCGAAATGAGAAGGTAGTTGTTGGGTTCGTTTATTCTTAGGGCTACAAGGTGCTCGTTTTCGTTGCAGAAAATATTTTTTATCATAAGATAATAGTTACTGAGGCAGTTTACATACAAATAATTTATTTTAATATAAAAGTAAGTACATAGCTACCTATACGCCACCGTAGCGAACAACATATTGATAGTGTATAATATATAATTTTGCTGCAAAATTAGAGGTTTAAAAAACGAATTATTTAACAGTACATTTTTATACCTTCAGAAACTTTCTTTCGTAAAAAAATAACTTGCTTTACACAAAATATTTTAAAGACATAGGTAGGTACACTTTATTCTAGCTTGTTTGAAATTAAGGTTGAAAAACCTACGTGCATAAATAATAGCATAAGGTATCTTTTAAAAACTGTTTTAGTAATTTAACTATTATTTAGTGATTGATTGTAAAAGGCTTCCGATATACCTTTATGAGTTATAATCATTAGCATAAGAAGTATAAAGAACTTTGCAATTTAATGAAAACCTTCGACAATATTGTCATACCTAAAAATTAGCACTCAAAATAAAAAAATTATCTTTTTTAGATCGCTTAACACGGCAATAGGTTATAGTCGTAACTGGACTCTCGTCGCGAGGATGCAATTGAAGTAGGTGACATTCAAATACCTTGGTTATTTTTTAACGTATAATTTAAAAGTAGGTACCTACATATGTATGTATACATCCAGATGTTAAAGAAAAACCGATACAGCTTCAATATTCAAAGAACTTAAGGCTAGCATAAATATTTGCCTTTTCTTTAGCAATAAAGTGTGGATAAGATAAATTGGAAGAACGGGAAAGTGTTCAGGGGAATTTTTAAACTGCCCCCACATAATGAAAACAAATATTTTTGAAAAACCTGAAGGCAAATGCAGGTCATGTAATATACCAAGGTAATGCGTCGGCCAGATCAAAACCTCTAAAAACGTGTCTCCAAGATCTGTTTTGACAAGGGTTACAGCCCTATCAAGAACTAGTTTGAGCCGTGATTACAATTCCATAGCTTGCATAGATTCGGCGTTATTTCGAAAACGGTTTAGCACGATGCTCCACATCATTATCTAGAAATTTTTATCTAAATCTTTTAACCTGGAAACGGAAAGAAATACATTGCGAATATTACAATGTCAGTATGGGTGTGTACGCAATACCAATGTAGAAGATATCCTTTGGATAAAAAGTTGTACGCATATCGTTAATTTGACCATACTGAGAATAGTAACGTCGACAATAGTTATATCCGATACGCCAATGCAAGTATGGAATTCAGGCCCATACTGACTGGCTGTACAATGTACAATGCCATTGCAGAAAAGTCTATACATTATTATGTCCCTTATACTTACACTATTGAGAGAAATCCAATAAGGGTATCGCATATCATGCCATAAATTATTGCGCGAAAAGCTAGTAGCATTGCCACATCTCCGATACAGTATGGGGCTGATGGCAAAGCTGCCTCGTCAAACGTACTATGCGCCCTTGTGTTACAAGCAAAGATTGTGTACCATAATCATAATCCCATACTTATAGGAGTTGTAGCAATACAATGTAGGAATATAACCGATACTTTTTTAGTATGGGACTACAGGCCATACTAGCATTGTCATAAAAGCAATACACTTCTTTTCGTGCAGTTCGTGAAATAAGCCATATTTTAAAATTAAAAACTGAAGTTTTAGATTTAAATAAATAATTTGACTTATGTACATAAGACAGAAAGCCGAGGGGTAATTTATTTATTTAACATCACGTAGTGGCCGCGTTTCTGGAAATTGGTGTATCAAAAGTACAACTTTTCCGAAAATTAAAATAGTGAGGGAAACCACATCAAATTCATAACATCTCGATGCCAAAGTTTGTCGAAAACGTGTTCTTTTGGGAAACCACTTGAGATTGGGCGCATTCAAAATTTCTTGACTTCAGTTCAAATCTCTGCATGACAGACGTGTAGTTGGCTGCATTCTTCAGACTCGCGCGATTTAAGCACATTTTTGGATAATAGACCCTAACCAATCAAATATATCGCAACCAAAAGCTCTTCAATACCAGAGTATAACTAAACATGGACGGCTAATTTGAGAAAGCACTATTCAGATAGCAATTGCACTTGAAGGATTTGTCTACTCCCCGAAATAGGAAGTACCTACATATGTGTAAAAAATTTAATTGGAAAATGAAGGGATTGAACTCATGACATTCATACGCAGTTACCATTACGCCACGGTTTTAAAACCACATGAGTTCCTTTTTTGTTTTGGTAGAATTTACCTTTTACAATTTTATTAAATTCTCTTCAGTATTATTTTAAAAGTTGTAATACATTTTGATTAAAAAGTGTTTTTTAGTTCCATAAGTTCTTTAAAACTTATTTTTCTGTAAATGTCATATTTTCCTTTTTCAGTCGAAAACCAATATACAAACAGTAAGTTATTGTTTGATGTGGTTTATGGGCTGACATCACATTCCTCAATTGTACCTTGGAGTCGTTGAAAGTTTGGGCCACCATCGCAAGGAGGTGTGCCGCCGAAGTCGCGGCGTCTTTTTGACCGATATTTTGTTTCATACATAATTGAACTATACCTATATTAGCATAATAAAAAGAAATAGCAGTAATTTGCTAAATAACTTCTTTATTCCAAATTGAAATAGTTCTTAAAATTTAACAGCTCTTTATACGTTATTGGAGCACCAACCCAAATACGAGAGTTATACTCAAATGTTGGACGAATAAAAGTTTTGTAAATTATAGCCAGATCAGAAGGGGTACAAAACTTCTTGCTTGTACTGTCATCAGCGAAGGAATGTAGTGGGTTAGAAGTTTCAGACAAAAGATCATTTATGAATATAAAGAAAAGAGTTGCGGACAAAACGGAGCCCTGGGCCACACCAGCGTTTATATTATGGATATCAGATTTGAACCCGTCTAATACTACTTGAATTATGAGGGTGGATTGAAAAGTTTCCGGCCTGACCAAGAAAAACAACGTTTTTAAGAATTTTGTTTGTTTTATTTCTCAACATAATCTCCTCCAAGGCTGTTACATTTCTCATAGCGATGTTCTAGTCTAGTAATGCCATCTCTATAGACTGATTAGTCAAGCTCCTCAAAATACCCATTTACAGCTTCGATCACTTCTTCATTGTCCGCAAATCTCTTACCACCAAGCCATTTTTTGAGGTTAGGAAACAGATAATAGTCACTCGGGGCTAGGTCTGCAGAGTAGGGAGGATGCGGCATCAATTCAAACTTCAGATCGTTGATTTTAGCCATCGCAACGATTGACTTGTGCTCTGGTCGGCTGTTAGCAAACGCGGCACCCATCTTGCGCAGAGCTTTTGCATATGCAAATGTTAGTGCAAAATATTTTGCACACGTTCATTTGACATCTTACAGGTTTTAGCTATCTCATGCACTTTTAATCTGCGGTCTTCCAGCACTATTTGATGGATTTTTTCGATCATATCTGGAGTTGTGACCTCAACAGGGCGTAATGAGCGAGGCTCATCAGAGGTGCTCACACGACCCTTCTTAAACTCGAAAACTCACTGCTTAATGGTTGAATATGATGGGCAGGATGTCCCCAGTGTTGAGTCCATCTCTTCAAATAAAAGTATTTGATGACAGCACGATTTTCCAACTTTTCCATTTTTAAGAAAAACACAGAGGCGCCTTGTTCAGTGTGCTCTCAAAACTAAACTAACATGGCAATCGGGCGGAAACTATAGCTACAAGATATCTAAAGATGGTACTATAGAACGCCACCTCAAGGTGGGCCTAGTGGCGCCATCTCTTGGTCAGGCCGGAAACTTTTCAATCCACCCTCGTACACGGTCCGAAAAGTAATTTCTAACCCAAAAAAGAAGAGATTCATTAATACCAAAAACACGTATTTTTGATAAGAGAGCTTGATGCCCAACTGTATCAAATGCCTTTGAAATATCCAAAACGATGTAAAGACTTGTTCCACTGTTCCGTGAGATAAACTATGAATACTGGAAGATAGTTATAGAGGGAGAGGATTCGTCATTTTTAGGGACAAACGCAGTTTTCCATCCACTTGGAAAAAGACCAGTACAATAGGACAGATGGAAAAGCTTATGGAGTGGTTTTGCCAGCGTTAAAGAACACCTCTTCACAACAATAGCAGGAATGCAATCCGGGCCAGCGGATTTGTGAATGTCAAGATCAACTGTACTAGTGCGAAAAAAGAATCGTCCCATTTAATAGTTTACGCCTTCAAGTCACTCATGGACAGCAGCGAATTAACAGCAAGCTATGCTGCAAGCAAATTGGCCTCATCAATCGAGCTTACAAAAGGAGTGTCATTGGAAGCGAGCATGGGAACTGACGATGACATTGTTCTGTGCACATTTTTTTACAAATTACCAGACATTTTTATTTTGTATGCAAAATAAAAAAAAAAGAAGAAATACAAACACCGTGACTCAAGATTTGTGACTAGAGATTTGGGTATACACAAGATTTCATGTATTATTCATATGAACTAGGAACCTTCCAATACTCAATCACAAGCATTTTCATCAAAACCGATAAGGTATCTTTCAACTCTACACAACAGTGTTTTGTTCAGGGACCGTTGTTTTGGTTTTTTAACTGACCCGAAGGAAAACAATTTTTTCTTTATATTAAACATGAATGACACACGATTCGCAGCCTTAAAATATAGAACACAATTCGAGTTACAAAGAACTTAGTAAGTATCCCCAAACCGCTTCCTATAAAATTGTACAAAACACACCTGATAGCCTTGAGCAGTATTTCGAGGTTTTCCAAAGTATATTTCAGAAGCATAAATGGGTTACGATTATTTTTTAACAAAAAATAAACGAATTAACCATTTAGCCAAAAACCGTACTACCTCTTTCAAATGTTATCCTGATTACCAAATAAACCGCAAACAGAAAAGACAAGAAGATTATACCATTTAACTTAGGTCAAATATATTTCGTTTTCTTTTATAACGGATGTCAATCGATACAACTTTGACACAATTCTTATTTCATGAGTGCATCTTTTGCACCTGAGTGTATTTTCATGCGGGACAATTTAATCGGGCACTTTTATTGTCTTTATCAAAACAGGGGTTTCATGATAAAAAGCAAATTTTGAATCTACCATGACACCCAAAAGGTCACTTTCTCCAGAGGGTATCTATGTATAGATATTAAACATCTCCTAAGAGTGTTCTCATTGTTCTAATTGTGTTTGGAAAACTAAGGGTTTTTCATATTAAACTAAGTGGAAATAATAATAAATAAAATAAACTAAAAGAATTGGAGACCTTAATAAAGACAAAATTTCAGTATTAGTCGGCTTTATTAATTCATCAAAACCCCATGTTTTATTTAATTAATGTAATGAATGTAAAGCCTGTGTCTAGAAATATGCCCATATCTACGTAATATTTAGGCCGACTTGTGTGACTTAGATCATTTGTCACAAGGAATATTACACTAATTAACTAGATAGTTAGCCAACCCTATTTGCGGAAAAGCTTTCACTAGCTGAGCTGGTGCTGTCAAAAACTACCTTGTCATTTTCCATATATGTAAAATACATGATGTCATTATAAAGAGAAAAATGAAAGATAAACACTATTTCCTGTTTATGACGATGACGATGGGGACATCTCATTACAGATAGATATGACTAATGATCTAAACGGGCAGATATTTAATGACAAATGAGAGAAGTGTCATCAAGGAAATATAACCGTATGTTATTACCATCATAATAATATATACAAAGAATATCTTAATTACCATGTTTATATTATTAGTTTCTTTTTAGTATAAAACATATAACAATAAACATCGCGTGTAATTATCGATTTTATTTTTTTTAATATAAATTATTTCCGTGCACTTTTGTTAACATTTGTTTAGGAACTAGTAAAAATCTGCTCTATTTAATCGATTTTGGGAATACACCAATACCTTATTTTGCGTCGTGGTAACGTTTCAAAAAAACAAGTCGTAAATTAAAACGACGCAAAGTGAATTATGATTTTTTATAAGAAGAAATATATCAGTTTAAAGACTTTTCTTTTTAAAAAGAAAATTCAACAAAGTAACCATTTTAAAAGTGAAATGCTATAAAACTGTATTACATTAATAAAAACAACAAAACAAAAGACAAAAATAAACAATAAAAAAATTAATCACTGATAAGTCCATATTTGTTGTCGTTAATCTACTTTCTGTAGTAAAATACCGGTCCAATGTTTGCTGAACAACTAATTTTCTTTGTAGCAATTGATATTTGAAGCTACCGCTTGGGACACTTTAAAACTTCTTCCATTTTCAGGATCGTTTATTAAAAAAATCTCCATAGTTTTGTCAATCAGACACATTGCTTTCTAAATTTGTTTGGAGGTTAAATTGTGTTCTTCCCAGATATTTACTGAACGGTCGTTGTCATCTTCTTCAAATTGCAATTCCAGTTGCAATAGTTCTTCATTAGACGTGCCTCGGTTGTGTGAAGTTAGGAATTCAAGTAGGTCTAACTTCTCCGTAACTTCAAAATGAGACTCTCGAGCTTAATTAGAGACACCATGAAGAACGAAACGACGCAAATCGAGGTATTGGTGTAAAACGAATTTTTTGTTTTAGACCGTCTATTTTATTAGGAACATGAGTACTTTAAACAATAAAGCAAAACACAAATATTGTTAAAATGTAATTCTTACTAGAAAACTTTATGGTTCCTGTTTATCACGGCTTCGAGTTATACTTCTTTCTTCAGTCCAATACACAAGGGAAGGCGTTAGGTCGGAAGAGCGAGGGTCCAGTTAGGAGTAGGTACCACTTCTTGAAGAAAAATTTGTCACCAGTTAATTGATTCTTAAGAGTGCTGTTTACAACAAATTTAGCCTTCTTTTTGAAACCAATCACCATCGTTATAAGCTTATTAATTTTGAAAAACGAACAATCAGTCATCATGGCTCGATATCGCCCGACATCCACCGTAACGGCAACTCATTACAAAAGAAAAAAGGCGCTGGGATGCGACCCACCTCCCATCCCATCCTGTCTGTCGATTTGTCTTGCTTTAAAGTTTGTAGGTTTTCGTGTTTTGTTATAAAGCCAAACTAAAAAAAATCTATCGAATTCCACGATAAGTGGAATTTTGCGTACAAAAGCCTTATTAAAGATTGACAATTTCGATAATTTTTTGTTTACCAATATACTGAAGGAGACCCTCCAAACTGCACCAACTATAGAGGTATCGGTCTACTTAATATCGCCTACAAAATCTTCTCTGCCGTAATATCTGAACATCTAAAGCCCATCGTCAACAACCTGATAGGTTCTTATCAGCGTAGTCTTAGACCAGGAAAGTCTACAATAGATCAAATATTTACATTAAGGCAGATCCTGGAGAAAACCCAAGAACACCAAATCGACACCCACCATCTTTTCATCGATTTCAAGGCCGCAGATGACAGCATCTACAGGGACGAGCTGTATAGGGCCATGTCTAGTTTTGGCATCCCTGCCAAACTCGTCCGTTTGTGTAGAATGTACATAGAACATTCACGCTGCTCCATAAAGGTTGAAAACAACTTAACTGAACATTTCGATGTCAAAAAAGGAAATGCGCTGCCATTAGATTTCTTTAACATCGTACTTGGAAAAATAGTGCAGCGCTGTTCTAGGATGAAGATGATAAGAAACAAATGATCCGGCCCGGAAAGTCGTTGAATCCACACCCACAGGATATCGCAGTAGAGGAAGACTGCGAATAAGATGGCGCTCACAAGTGGAAAGCGAACTCGACCAACTTCGAGCGTGAAACTGGAGACATATGGCTAGGAACCGTGCTAGATGGGGAAGTTTGTTGGGTGAGGCATTATTTTTTCTAAATACAAACCAAAGTGTTTAAGAAAGTTTGAAATGCTAGAATTTTGTCTTCGGTTAAAAAAAAGTTTTTTTTTTTTTAACATGGGAGCTCTGGGAATGGTGATTATTTATTGCCTTGAGACTTTTGTTTTAGCTCCAAATTGACAAAGATATCTTAGTTAGTTATTTTTTTTTTCAAAGGAAACGTTCACGGTTTGGAAAAGAACCGCCAAAACTTCTTTTGCTAGTAAACGCTCTTATTTTTGGTATCCGTAAGTATTTACAAATTTCAATACTTAGCCTTCGTATGAAAGCCTTTTCCCAAAAAAATACAAGAATACATTCGAAAAGCAGTTATAGTGCGAATAATTCTTAGTTGATAGCTTCTACGAAACGTTCATAATTCTATCGCTATAGAAGTACAACCATCCAATCCATATGTAATAATCCTGTATTAACTTTCCATATCCCTTATTTTATTGGATACTTGTTACAAAAACCAACAATTAAAAGCTCGCACGGTTTTTAAGATATTTAATTTTATTCACAAAATTCTTCAATTATCTCAAAAAATCTTCCCTAGTTTAAAAAAATAGAAACTGGTCATTATTTTAATTTAAAGTTTTTAAGTTTAAGAAGCTCGTTTCTGTATCTGCAACAGAATACTGAAGTTAGCGGACGAACAATTGAAATTAAAGATGTAGCTTTCTAAATGCTAGCTCCTATGATTTGTAAATTTTCATTGCAGAGAGTGGAGAGAATTTAAAACAACTACTTTTTTGAATAATTGCTTAGCTCCATACTACAAAGCGAGCTTCCAGAGAAAGAAAAATTTGAAAATCAAAGATTATTGTTTGGAATTTGTTATCATCTCGAATTGACTGAACCTCGTAAAGCATGAAGCTTAAATCTTTATTTATTATTAAATAATTTGTCAAAAAATGTTGAATTTGAAAAATAAAAATGTTACTTAAAAAAAATGTTACAAATTCCAAAAAGGTAATTTTTTAAAATATTGTCCATAGACTGCAGCGAACTAAAAGTGTAGTTTAAAAACTTAAAATTAGAATACAATATAACTAATACTTAAAAAATTGCTGGGTAACACATACAAATTTAAAAAGTGCTCCAATTCATCAAACCTATTAGATACAATAAGACAAGAATTTGTATTTAATTGTATTTAAAAGCTTCAATTTTTTAAACCAAATAAAAACTTAATAGAGATTATTATTTTGTTTGTAAACTTTGGACTTATTTAAAAAAAAATCTATAACTAAAAAACCATGTAGCCCTCACATATTTAGATCTCGATTTCTGAGATTTTCAAAATTTAATTGACATTATATGTGCCAACTGAAAAATTGTAGATCTGTCAAATACAAAAATTATTGGTATTCATCAACAGTGGTGAGCGTGCAAGAAGAAGTTTAGTTTACCGAAGTTTCATCATCAAGTCAAAATTTTAAAATATTTTGAAATCAAACAAAAATTATCAGTGCATTTCTTTGCTATATAAAAGTTATTGTAGTTTTTTTTTAAAGAAAAAAGGTTAAAATACAACTGCTTCCAGTTTCATATCATTACTTCAAACAAATATGTTAAACTTTAGGGTCGTCAAAATTTGTCTCCGATATTGTATTTTCTAAGGTTGTTTTTTCTGTAAATTTTTAGAAAATGTGATTTCCTTGAAAGCATCCTCAAATTTCGAAAAATGCCATCAACAAATAAGCCAACAAATAACAACCTTAACAAATACTCTCAATTATTATTTCCCTTTTCCAAGGTTTAAAAAGAAATACTGTAGTTTTTTTTATTAGACACAAATCAGCATGAATAAGTTTCTATTTGAAATTTAAGTCCTTTATCTCTCCTCTCATCAAGATAAATAATAAATTATATCAGTCGCCGAAAGGAGTTATATTTCAATACTTAGAACACATTATGCTAATTCGTTGTGTACATTTGTCGTCAAAATGAAACGAAAACGATTAATTGCGGTCGAGGTTCGAGGGTCCCGCTTTCTCACAACTCAATATCGTATTTTTGCACACCCATGTTTTTGTTTTCTGATTCACATACTACAAAATATTACCTACCTACATCTACATAAACTTATTTGTTTGTCGTTATATCTCTATCTTAATGTTTCCATAGCTAGTCCCAAATCCGTCAATCACAATTAGTTACCCCATCAACTGAGGCAACCAGTTTCTCAGTTTGCCATTCCGCAGAGAATACACTTCGAACTTGTATGTAATTCATTAAATCCCTATAAAAGGGGCCTCTCGTTTTGCCAATTTCCCTGAAGAAGGAAAAAACCCACTCATTCATTTATGCATTATAGGGTTTGTATTATGTCTTGTATAAGCGACAACTAATAATGTCGTTTTGTGTGGAAATTTGTCACGCCCTATGATGCCGCCTCAGACAATGCGCCATAATGTCATCAAATTTTTAATGAAGTCCTAGCAGTGCAGCAGCGTTTTGTCGGCGACGGCGCATAAATTGTGGCAGTGTGGAAGTCATGAGTTTTGTTATGATCATAAATATGTGTATGTGTATAGAGACCCTGCCCTTCCCATAATCGGGGTCCTTGAAAAATGTGGTTCATGTTCTTAATTAAGTGGCAATTGTTCGTGATGCGGCAGCAAAGGCAAAGCCACTTCTCGATATTTGCATCTGTCCTGTGACTAATCGACAACAAAATAGACGCCTGATCGATAGGCCATTAAGAGAGTGGCTATTTGATGTTTGATGACAACAAAGACACAAAAAAAGGGAAATGTGAATGACGATTATGACAGAATGACAGTGACAGGAAGACAACACGATCTGAGCCACACAAAAGGATCAGTCCGGGTGCAAACACATAAGAGAAAGAAATGAAAAAAAAACAACCATAGAAAGGAAAAAGAAAAACTAAATAGGAAATTCAAAATGACTTCTGTGGAGCAGCGCCCCCTTCCGTTGAGAGTGGAATCATAAAATACTTAATCTTTATAGGAGCCTCTTCCTTTGCATGACTTTGCCAAATAGCTAATTCCATCAGCACACTTAATGATGATGACTTCCCCGACCGCGGACGCGAACGCGGAATCTGCGCAAACATCAGCATTGGTTTTTTTCATCAGCCGCCGCTTGGGGACGGGACCGGGATCAGCATCAACTCTAAAGCTTAAGCTTTGTGGCTGCGAAGGTCGAGGAATGCGGACAGCGCCATCTCGTTTGGCGGCGACTCGATGACGACGACGGTGGTGCTGGCTATTAGCAGCACACAGAAAGGCGACTTATCCGACCCGACCATCATAATAGTCGATTCTATAGTCAAGGGTTGGGGTACTGCAAGAGGGGATCACAAAACTATGATCAAAGTGGCACACCGCTTCGCGCTGGCTCACTGAATAGATGACTAGAGAGTTCGGCGGTTCCGCAATATTATGCCATGCCACAGGAATGCTGAGGTGTGAATGGTGATTTGTATGAACATCTAATTGGATAGGTGATATCCAATTCGAACAGATTTGATCTGTGTGCTCCATGGAGGCTGAATTAATTTGCCTCAACGATGCCTACACGCACAACGCACGCGAATGCATTTCACGTTTGATGATGCATCAGCATCAACCTCAGCATCAGAGCCATCACTGCGATCCAACACACTGAGATCAGCGAGCGATGCTAGAGACTTTCCAGATGTTCCGTATATGTATGTGAGTCTGTGCGATGCGATGCACCAACTTATCCACTAGATATCCAACCTGGATCCAGATCCAATAAATTATTCAAATGATTTATATATACGTGTGCCAGAGAGTGTCGGGGCTGCCGTCGTCACGCCTGGAGGCTAGGAAAAGTTAACCAGGGTTTCTTTTGAATTTTTTTGTTACATGGTATATAGATATATCGCTTCTAACTATAAGCTGCAAAAATGTGGTACCATTCGTTTGGCTTTATAGAAATTCCACACATGCTATAGTAGATGGGATGCAATTCCATGCCTAGCAACATGTTTAGGAGACCGCATAGTCATTAAAACAAATGTGTATGTTAACGACTCAGGTTAAGATTAGAAATGGAAATTGTCAAGAATTATTAGAAAACCGATTGCACCGTTTTGAATCTGTCGGCGGTTTATCACTTTTATCTTTAAAATGAGTTGCAACATTTTTGATGAAATATGCGCCTAAACATGTTTATGGGTAATAAATAGCAACTCATGAGAATAATTATGGCATTTTTCGTCTCCAATTTGCGGGCATAATTGTTTTTTATGAGAAAATTAAATAATTCAAATTAATTTTATCTATAAGAAAATACATCATTAAATTTAATTTAGAGACAAATTTAATTGATTTTTTTTTGAAAAAATAAGAACTTAAACAAAATATTACTAAAAGTTTTTAAAAATTGAGGCTTAAGTAATTTTCGACTTGAATATCTTTTCAAAGAGTTGGGATTATCTCGTTAAACTAATTTTATTTTATAAGATACTAGCTGACCCCACAAACGTTGCTTTGTCATATAAATAATTTCTAGTGAATATTTGGTAAGCAATAAATAACTTATTTTATGTGTGTAAGGATGTGGGATATAACTGGGAGAGGTATAGAGCAATGCTAAAGGTTGCAAAATATTTAAATAACAAATCCCTAAACAATTGTTTTAATTTATTAAAATTAATTCTTTAAAATAATAAATAATATGAAAATACTGAAAAAAAAAACAATATCAATCCCTTAATACAATAGAGTATACAATATTTTTTGTGATCCCATCTTTCTCCAATAGAAACAAACTGGCCACGTATAGTTCTCCGTATGAATAGCATGGAGTTCTAAAATCATAGTCGCAGACAGACATCGTTTCACCTTGAGACTTATTGATAGTATTTAAACTGAACTGGCACCTCTGTGGGTATACTAAGGATTCGCCGTAATAATATATTTTCACCTCGGAATTTGCCTTTTACAATTATGGCTTCAATAACATTTTTCATTAATTTTTGAATAACTAATCGCGTGCCGTTGCACAACCGTCTTGGGTTCAAACTACGAAGCAAAATTACCGTAGATACAACCTTCAGCTGTAAATTATGCGGTGGCATCCAATGATTTCAAAAACTCAGTTGGATAATTTACAGCTTCGGTTAAATCACAAACTGTATCAATAGATTTCTATGACACCAAGTCTCCTGGTAGTAAATGTTGTATCTTGATATTTAATACGTTGACATCCACATTTTTTGCTGCTAAAATTGCTCTTTCTGGTAGCCACTCAGGATTTGTATATTGCCTGAGTACATCGGGAAATATCTGGACAACCCAGATGATAATTTTAACTGTTTCAGCACTGCGGCATTAGATGTTTTTTTTATTATGCACAACGCGCTTGGGTTATTTTGAATATTTAGTGGCAGTCTAAATTCTGAATGAGCTGTTCTGCCTCCCTCCAATAAAGTTGCCGCAATCCCAGAAGATGCAACAGCCAATGCGGTACCATTATTTGATCATATTTAAGCAAGAATTAGCGAAATAAGGAATGTTTTCCAGTTCCACCTAGTGCATCCAAAAAAAATAATCCACCTTGACCTGCCGAAACTGCGAGCATGTTGTGGTCATAAATGGTTCTTTGTTCTTCATGCAATAGTGGGACATTGCGGGCCACAATCGCTGCCATTTGTACAGTATTGTATTGTACTTCATGATTCAATTCAGTGTATACCGAAATTACTGAGTGGTAAGTTGGCAATGATAATGCAAAGATCCTCAATACCAATCAATGTTTCATTGAACATAGCGTCACTGAATACTATCAAAAAACCGTTGCACCGTGTACGATGTTGATGCAATTGAATATTGAACCATGGCACAAATGTTTCATTCGCTTCGTCCAATTATGGCATACTCTTTCCAACATTTCGGCCGGTATCTCACGAATAAATGCTTTATTGTTTTCTTGCAATGCGTCAATGGAAGCGGGCGTGTCTGTATAGACATGAGCTTTAACAAAGCCCCACAAAAAAGATTAAGATTGGAGATACATATTCTAAGGAAATTCAGTATACATCAGGTGTCCCGCAAGGTAGCCACGTAGGTCCGCTCCTTTTCATAATGTTCGTAAACGATATTGTCTCGGTCTTTAATTAGTATGAATGCTTATTATATGCGGACGATCTGAAAATATTTTCAAAAGTTTCGAGTTTGGACGATTGTCAACTTTTGCAATCTGACATTGATTCTTTATCACATCAATAGCCTTAAATTGAATATCAAAAAGTGTAACACCATTTCTTTTTCCAGAAAATCTCATATTTTTTTATTCAACAATTGAATCTGTGGATTTAGAAAGGGTTTCAAGTATTAGAGATTTAGGAGGTATTCTTGATTCCCAACTTTCTTTTAAAGGTCATTTCGATTTTTTGGTTCCTAAGGCAAACTTGCTAGTAGGTTTCATAAAACGAAATGGAAAAGACTTTAAAGACCCTTTTGTATTATTCCTTGTATATATCTCACAACAGATCAATTTTGGAATAAGCTGATGTTTTTTGGAGTCCTATTTATATAGTTCATTCTGATTGGATTGAAAAGATTCAAAAACGATTTACAAAATATATGCTTAAGAAAATTGGTTGGAACTTTAGTCCTAGTTATGAGGCTAGATGCCAATTACTTGGAATAAAGTCGTTACAATCAAGAAGAAAAATTGACGCTACTCATATCAAAGGCTAAGTATCTGGGTCTTGTTTAAGACAAAAAACTAAATTGGAAACGTTATATACAAGAAAGAGTCAAAACAGCTACTGAAACTCTTTTTTCTTGCAAAAAAGCTGTTGGTAATAAATGGAGCTCAAACCCCCGAATTAAAAATTGGTTATACACATTGGTATTCAGACCAATTTTGGTGTACGGTGTTGTAGTATTGTGGATTATTTTGGATAACCTACTCCACCTTAACGGCTCTGCTATTTGCCTTAAAGCTTCGCATTTTGCTGACAAAAATAATGGCCACTACATAATTTGTTAAGTATTTAGAATCAATTTCAAATCAAACAGACTACACCATCATCTATCTGTAATTCGACAGATTTTTATATATTTCAGATCTTTCTGAGTCAATCCACTTTTACATGAAGGGGTTGGTGGAGGCATGCACTTGGAACGACTGAAATTAACTCTCTCATTCCATCGTCCCAATCATTGTAGTCCTTTTCTTGGCTTAAGAAAAACATGATATCAACATCTCAGATAGTCAGGCTGCTATCTAATCCCTAGGCTCTGTCTCTACAAACTCTTTAACACTCCACTATTGTGAATTATCTATTATTGCGATGGTTAAACATTCACCTTTGCTGGGTACCGGGCCATGAAGACATTCCAGACAATTGTAAGGCAGATGAACTTGTCATAAATGGTCAAGTACAACCTATTCAACCACGTTTGGATAATATACCATTTGATACATGTAAACTATTGCTAATGCAAGTGAAGAAATCAAACATCATAACCACGTCGCAGTTCACGAAATACATGTGTTCTACACTAGATTTAAAGCGCTCCAAGTGCTTCGTATCACTAAGAACTAAGAATATCGCATATAAGCTCGATATGCGGCCTCATAACAGGGCAATCTCTAATAGGAGAGCAAGTCACGCGGCTATGCGTATTCTTAAATGACTTTCGCAGAAGCTGTATGGAAGATAAAGAGAAGGGAACAGTTCTTCGCCGCATCTGTAAATGTCCTGCTCTAGCTCAAAAACTCAAGACCTATAATTAAGAGAATTCTGCTATAACGATCTCAATCATATTAACATAATCAGTCTTTCACGTTTCGTAAGGGATTCAAACTCGTTTCATTGACCTCATGTGGTATCACAATGGGCCAGTAAATTAGCCAAATTGTGTCCTACTCCATTACGGACAACCACATTAATCTATTCTGCGAAGTACAGACACAAGATCGACATTTTTCGAGAAAAATTAGATACAAAATGTGCTGACTTCGATATAAAGCTTCTTTTATACGTTAAGTAATACTCTAATCAGTACTTTAAATTTGGAGATATAAATGTATTGTAATACAAAGTGGGCTGAAGTTAGACTTCTAACCACATTCATCAATTATAAAGTAAGCAGTTAACTTTGATGGAGGCTTGGATGAAAATATTGATGTTACTGAATTTAGAATAATCAATAGCTACAGTAACGAAGTTGATGGAAGAAATAAACATTGAAGGACTAAATAAGCTGCCTTGAGGAACTCAAAAATTTCGGTGTTACTAACGACTTGAACTTATTTTTCTTTAATCATAAAATACCATTGAGTTTCAGGTATTTGGGTTCCAGATAGAATAGCAGTTATAGGATCAGCAATACCGGCATATCCAATAGCTTCAATTCAAATTGTATCAGGGCAAATAAGTCATTAACTTCTTTCTGTACAAAGTTCAACATATGAGCAAGTTAAACCTTATCACAGAATTTGTTTTTACTTGGATTGATTCTAATCCATAAATGCTACAGGAGATAGCACTTCACTCAGAACTTAAAGAGAGTAAAAGTGTTATATCTCCTTAAGGCACATCTGACCATGGTGTTAGATTTTTTAAGTCAAAATTCTCCAGTTAAAAAAGAGCATCTAGGAGAACTGTTTAGCAATACGAGAAAGCTAACTAAAACGTTCTCAATAATTATTTCAAGATTTTTTATTTTTATTTTAATCCCGAATAGGATTAAAAGCATCAATCCTTAAAAAACGCATGGTTTTATTCAAACTGCAAAGAGTTTTTTAGAGTAAAAGAGGTAAGTTTATGGTGTTCAAAATCCAAACTAACTGAGAAAAAAGTTTAAACAAGCCAGAAAGGCCTGCAAAAAATACTGCAATCTCCCGAAGGCACTACATTTTGTTGGTCATTCGTAAAAAAGCATGAGGAATTCTTCTTCTTCCTCGGTTCCTACCCTTGTTGTTTTATAGGGTTTGTCATAAGGGCGTCTTATCGAAAATGTGCCTTCGGATCAGATGAAAGCGTCTTTCGTTAGATTAGAAATTACTTGTCTAATTTTTCAATACAAGTAGTGTTGGATTATTTTTAGTCTAAATACCATAAAATAAAAGCTATAATGTCCCTCAGGGCTCAGTTTTGTCTCCGACAAACTTATTTCATCCCCTTCGCCATAAAAGCACGAGACTTGAACCATTCGGAGAGACATAAGAAAAATTAGCCAAAATTTAATTTTAAAAAATTATTCAAAAGCACACAGAACCTATCTTTAGCGTCAGAAGCTTCAGCTTGAAATTTTCGCGAAAGACACAGTATGATCATACAAAAAAGAGGAAAGGGTTGTATAGGAGGTGTTGGCGAACATTGACTTTGAATTCCTGAACATTGCAATGCTAGGGAAAGATAGAGGGAGTCAAGGCATTTCACATTCGCGTAGTACGGCTAAAATATGAATCTCTATACTTCATAGTACGGCTGAAATTGGGTTCAAGGGTAAACTGATGGGAATTCCCAGAAGAGCGGGTATTACGCTTAAATTGTTAAAGTTGAGGAATGCAGCTGGCTATTTCACTAGAACATAATCCGTTTACGACGATGTTCGAGCGGATGATGTTAATGTCACCAATCATTTTAAAGCTTTTCTTTGAATACTCTCCAAGAAGCTTCAATAAGTAACTGGAGTATAAGCCCAGAGTTCAGAGTTGTATTTAAGTTTCGGACGTATATGCAGATTGTAGCCAGATCAGACTTAGAGACAAATTTCTTGGATCTTCTCAAAAAGCATAGACATCTTGCGGCATTTTTGGCGAAATCGCGTATGTGATCGATTCACAAAAGGTATAGCACATTCCGAGGATGTCGAGATGATCAGTTTCGTTGATGCAAGTGCCACTCAAAGTGGCAAAGAGGATATATCTCGCCTTAACGATACAGGACAGCATTGGGCTTTCAAAGCATTAAGTTCCACACTATTTTTTATTCCTCATTGTTCATTGCTGTGTAGATTGGAATTTAATGAGCTTATCATTTTTTGCCGTTGCAGTTCTACACCCAAAGAGGAGAACTGTAGCCAAGCACTCAACCAAAAATTATGAGCCACCCAAACCTTACCTACTCGCATTGATATTCTGAAAATCAAATCCTTTTGAAAACAAGGTAAATATAATTTGTCGCTGTAGTTTTAAAAATGCATACGTCATAGCTAGGTTCTCTAAATTCAAAACCATCATTCCCTTAAATGCTTGAATAAATAAATTGCGGCTAAATACGAAATGATTATCCCCTTTTGATTTTCATTCTTTGAATCTTTTCATTCATATAAATTCATGTGTATCTCCTGCATTTAATGCTCAATCACGTCCGCTGAGATGGCTATTCGAGAGTTCCCGCTCATTGTATCATCGTATTTAAAAAGTAAAGGCAGGCAAAGGTATAAGATCCCGAGGTCCGCAGAACATTGTTTGGGAAATAAAAATTCCAAAGAGAAATAAAAATTATGATGATGATTCCACCTCAGCCATCAAACGATAAACCATCGAAGCATCAGCTTCAGCTTCTGATTCTGATTCTGTCCGATCCGAAAATCTAGGGGATTTCCATTTGAGACTTTATAGAACATGATGTGTGTGTGATAGAGATATAAACCAAAAATTGGTAACTCATTCTTAATTTGTTGGCGGTGCCTTTGAACATCATCCAATTAGCTGATAGCCGACACCTCAGGCTCGCGGTCGGTACCTTTGACCATCAACGGCTTACATGAGGATGCCTCTGGACCACCACACAACATCCAGAGCCGCACGTTAAAACGATGACGTTGCTGCTTAATGCACTTCCCTACCCTGCTGCCTTAGCCTTACAAGCAACCCAGTTCTTGCCGCACTGCAACAGTATCAGCAACAGGTTCAACAAAAAAGGGAATTTAATTCCCGTGCTTATTGTGTTCACTATCCACACACGGTACGGACGGACATGATGCGGCCCCTTGATGAACCTATGGATCATCATAATGCCTCTTCTTTCGTTCTGGATGCGGACTCACAGAAGCAGCAATAACAACAACAACAGCATCACAACCATTAGAGTCGTCGTAGTCGCCAGGTTCCTTGAGTTCTTAAGGTGACGGTGATGGTGAGATGAATGACACTGCAAGAATACATCGATCCATGAAGAAGATGACGCTTTACGTACCTGCTATGTTTTTCCAAGTTGCAGAGATGTCTTCTTCTTTCCTCTTCGTCCTTGCGGGTATCTGATGGGAATGTTACGATGGAAAAGAGAGCCAAAGAGAGAGTTTCGACGTATAGGTAGGGCATCATTATGAGCTTTGCTCTTTGCCAACTTAGAGTACGAAATACCAATTAGCCCCAAGAAGGATTTCCTTTTCCGATCACCGATTAACTCAGCATCGGGGTGTTATGGTGATTTGGGGAGGGGTAGGACGAAGGATAGGGAGAAATAAAAACGAAAGCCTTCTCTCATACATCATAGGTATTGGAATGCTACATGATGTACCTAGTTGATGGTCTCAGGTCTCACTCACTTCATCGTATCTTCTGCTAACCCTGTCCAGCCGGCATGTGGTTAATTTTATGCGGTGATTAAAGGTGTGCAAAAGCATATACAGAATGGCATCATTGTAAAGTCGTATATGAATACAATTTTCTTTGGGCACCTTGGAGCCACTTGGTTAGACTCTATACACAGACTCTTTAATCGTGTGTAACCCTTTACCACATAACCTATACCTATAACTAACTTATACTTGCCAGCTTGAGCTTGCCACTAATTACAAAAGGAAATGAGCCTAATGTGAGGCAAAGTATGGCAAACCACATATGTGTGAGATATAAATTGTGACAACTGTAAGAAATTATTATATTAAATAAATACACAATTGTTTAAGGTTTTAATTATGCACAATTCTGAGAAAATAACGGCTAAGCAGTAAACACGACAAGTCAAGTTTGATAAATTGAGAATTTTAAAGTTATTAAATGGGATAAACGGAAACACGTTTTTTATTTTCGCGAACGTCGAATCCAACTTATGTGAAAAAATAAAAACAAAAGGACAAGTGTTGATCTTAGTTTAATGAAAGAAATCAAAACGAACAATACTTGAGAACTGGTGAGTTGGTGTTCGTCATATTGTAAAGGTGAAGCCATGAATGAACGTTCATATGTTAAGAAGGGTGAATGTTTTTTTTTTTTTTGAAAAAATAAAATAACTTTTTTTTAAAGCGTACGATTATTCGAAAAAAATTTAATCTAAGAATTATAAAGCTTACTGGTTAAATGTTGACTGAAATTATGTGAAAATATCGGTATTTTGAAAATAAATTTTTGAAAATTTTGAATTTTAGAATGAACAAACTATCTATTTTATTTTTAAATTCATGTTTTGAAGGGTAGGAGGTGTTCAGAATATTTTGAGGAATTTCTTGTCTGTTACTTGTTTTGTTTCAATGGTCATTTTAATGTGCTTACATACACAAATAACGTCTCCATTGTTTTTCAAGTCATCTGTTACTTTTTGTTGAAACACAAACCAAACAATCATAACATTTGTCCATAAGGTCAGAATAGGTAATAACTTCCCATAGCAAGTTATTGTAATGGGTCCGATTTGTCAAATTGAAAATTTTGACATTTCTCGACGTTTCAAGGTCCCTAGAGTCGAAATAAAAGATTTTTCGCGTTCGTACGTCCGTACGTTCGCGACGTTTTTTCGTCGTCCACAGTGCAAGAACCAGAAGAGTTATCGATTAAATTAATTTTGTTATATGGATAATAATTTTTTACCAAAGCAGTTTTTAAAAAGGTGAATATTTTGGTTATTCCTATATACCTCACTAACCAATGAGACCAGAGACTCGAAATAAATTTTGTATTAAATATTGTAATGTGATACCTCACCAGTTTTTTTTTGGGAAAAAATCCAATTTTTTATAAATCAAAAGTAACTAAAAAAAATGTGTCACCTCAAAAGTTTTACAAATAAAAAATGATTTTATCTCCAAAACAATTTTGTGCAACGAAAAACAACAATTTTAACATCTGGTAAAATTTTGAGAAAAATAAAATTTATATTTTTTTTTTATAAAAAATAAACACCTAAAGAAAACATAACTCAAAATTGGTAAAAATTGAATTTTGACTCAAATGACTTTTCAAAAACTTGAGATTATCGCTTCAAACTTATTTTATCTTATAAGAAATATTGTTTTAAACATTTGGTACAATGTTGAGAAAAATCGAAAAGACAGTTTTTTTACAAGAAATAAATTCTTAAAAGAAAATTTAACAAACGTTCGTAAAAACTGATTTTCGACAAAAATATATTTTTAAAAAATGAGATTATCGCTTCAAACTATTTTATTTTATAAGAAATATTGTTTTCAACATTCTGAAAAATGTTTGAGAAAAATCAAATTGGCAGTTTTTTTTATACAAAATAAAAACCTATAAACCAACACATTTATAGAACTTGGTAAAAATTTGTTTTCGACTCAAATAGCTTTAAAAAAATTAAAAGTATTGTCTTCAAACTCTTTTTATTTAACAGAAAATATTGTTTTCGACATTTTATAATTTTTTTATAACAATCCAACAGTCCGTTTTTTCATAAAAAATAGTACATAAATTTGATAAAAATCGATGTTCGGTTCTTGATATCTCTCAAATAATTTCATTCATCCAATTTGTAAAAATTTTAGAAATGCTACTAAAATTGGTAAGAACTTGTTATCGACTAAAAAACTATTTAACAAAACTAGATTTTCAAAGAAAACTATTTCTTTATATATGAAAACTATTTTTGGTAAATTAAAAATTTTCAACTGTTCAACTGACAACTTTTTAACTCAACACGAAAATTACAAGCTTTTAAGCACGACATATCGACAGACGGGATGGGAAGTTATCAGTGTGGGTCTCATCCGAGCCTCTTTTTTTTAATAATTAAGAGACACTCAAGATGTTCTTAATTCCTCTTGAACTAAAAGTTTAAAGACATTGCGAGCTTTAAGACAATAAGGAAGGATTAAAGAGGAGATACCGGATAGATTTTTTAGATTTTGAATATCTCTATACTTGACGGTTCATCTGACATTGAACTCAGGGGTTATCTGATGAGCATTCCTGGAAGTGCGAGTATTACGGCTTAATTGTTTGAGGGGGGAATGCAAGTGGCTAATTTGATAGACCATTGTATGTAAAAATATCGGTAAATGACTCTAAATTCAAGAATTCATGTTTGAGTGATGTAAATATTTTAACTTTTGTTCTACCGCCTATTTGTTTTTTGATTGTATCAAAAAGACTTGAAAATCTTTTAGGGACAGCTGCCCAAATATGAAAATTATATTTAAGTTTTGGACGAATGAAGACTTTGTTACAGCCATATAGAAGGGGTGACAAATTTCTTGCACCGGCCGGCGGAGACATATTAAGCACCTAGCAGCGTCTTTGGTAATGTCGAATGTGGAGTACTGGAAGTTTGTTAGTTTCCTGGATACAAGTTCCACTCCTGTAAAGCGGCATCGGGTGTGGGTTACACTCTGATGGAGTTTTTAAAGCATTCGTTTGTTATTCCTTATTGGACAATGCTGTCGAGATCAGAATTGAATTGCTTATTTAAACGCTGACGTTAAAGTTCCACATCGGAATGACAGGGATTTGAATCTTGAAATGAATATGAAAAGCTGTGGGTATTGTGAAACTTTTGAATGAATTAGAAATGGCTCACAAGATATCATTTATAAATATAAGGAAGAGTGCCGGAAACAAAACCGAGCCCTGAGGTAAACTAGAATTAATTTTATGAATTTCAGACTTAAAACCATCCAATACAACTTGTTTGAGATAGGTTTAAAATGTTATTATTATTAGTAACGGTGAACGGTTTAAAAGGTAGTTTCTTCAACGAAGAAGAGTTCATCAATACCAAAAGCATGCATTTTTGATAAGAGAACTTGATGCCAAACTCTATCAAATACTTTTGAATTATCAAGTGCAATAGTTAAAGGGGGAGAAGGATTCGACTTTTCAGGGACAGGATGGACAAATGTTTTAGAGCTTGAAAAGAGACCTGTAGAGTAGGAAATGTGAAAAAGCTTACGCAATGTTTTTTTTCCAGTAAATATCAACACCTCTTCACAAAACTAAGGAGGATACTATCGTGGAAGCGGATTGGTGTATGGCAAGTAGGTACTTTTAGAATCTTGCTGCATTGTTTAATTTTTTCAATCTAACTAAATTTATTTCTAATTTCTCAATAATTATGAGTCTAATTTAATTTAGCAATGATAATGCTATTTAACATGGTCTCAAAAGTCATAGTAAAATTGTAAATTGCCCACCACAAAATGAAAATTGTTGTTTAACAAAAGATTTTTTTAAATTCTGGTTATTGTATGTGACCATTTTTTTTATTGATTTTTAGTATAAAGTTCGTTTTGTTAATAGTATCTAAAAAAAAACTGATATTTTTTTTAAAAAAAAAAGGGGACCTGGGATATGAAGAAAAATAGACAACTTAAATTAAGCATAATGCCTTCACTCTTATTAAAGTGTTAAAATGTAATAATTAAGGTTAAATAAATAAATTAGGTGGCGCAACAGTATATTAAAAACTAGGGCCTAGTGACTTACAACTCTCAACCATTCCTGTGGGATGGAGCGGACCTACAGTTTTAAGACGAATCCGAAAGGCTTATTTGAGAAAGCACTTTTCATGACAAGAATTACTCTTAGAGGATTTGTCAATTCCTCGCAAATGGCAGCACCCGTGAAAACTTTTTTTTAAATTAAGGTAGCAGAGGCAGGGATTGAACACAGGACCTCTGGCATGACTGTACTGTACAGTACTGTTGTGAGGAATTGGAGGGACCTACAACTTTTAGGCTGAATCCGAACGGCTAATTTGAGTAAGCACTTTTTCATGACATGAATTACTCTTGAAAGATTTGTCAATTCCTCGCAAGAAGCAGTACCCGCGAAAATAATTTTTTTAAATTAAGGTAGCACAGGCAGGGATTGAACCCAAGACCCTTGCATGACAGTCCAACGCACTAACCATCATGCCACGGGTACTACTATTGACACCCGTTTACTGAAAATTTTACCATTTTGGCCCAACAATGTGTTGTATAGATCCGAAAATCATTATTAATTTTATGTTAATTATGTCCTCCTTAAAGAAGCCAACCTGGGGATGTGTTTGTTTTTCATAACCTTCAATTCCTGCTTGGTTTCTGTTTCTATACCTTCATCTTAATATCTATACCTTATACTCAATACTTTTTGAGGCCCCAATGGAATACTTAAATACGGTTTCCAATAATTATTACCATATTTTTATTAAGTTAGTAAACTATCAGGCTGACACTCAACGATTTAGGGCCAACAATGAGAACGTTTATAACCGACCGAACCTTCTAATATTTTTATTGAATTTTGTTAAAGCTTTTGTACATGTTTTCATTTGACATTAAATTTGGTTACAACTCTATTTGCAGAAGTGGCCTTGTTAACTGACCCCTCATTTGTTCCTTAAATGTTCTAGATTACTTTTTATGGGGTAGAGTAAGGCATTGGATTATGCCGAAGAACCCAACAGCTGTTGACACATATATAGGCAATATTTAATTTATTAGTTTGTTAAAAAATATGATTCCATCAATAGTTCGGTTATAATAATAAATAGAATTATATAAAGATTACAGACTGTTAAATAAAGCATCAACAATATTTCTACTGAAGTGTGAAAAGCAAGAGCTTCTTTTAAGTTGCACACTTCATAGCTTTGTTGCCTATTCTCCGTAAAACTAAGAATTGCGTATTTCTAAGCTTACAAAGTTGAAGCTTATGATAGCTTGATTTTTTTTTCTCAATTTATTGTTCAAGACCGCGGAAATTATTAATGGTATTTTAAAATTTTAAACACCAAAATGCTGTCCTAACCAGCATACATACTTACAAAAAGGACAAAAAGCTTAGACAACTTCAGATACCCGTAGTACCCGTGGCATGATGGTTAGATCAGTATTTATATTTCGACAGACATATAAATGCTGCTCTGAACAAGGCCAGAGGAGCCTTTGCTCTGACGAAACGGCTGTTTCGGGTCGGCTTGACCCCAGAGTGAAGGTAATTTGCTACATGGCCCTCATACGGCCAATGATCGTTTATGGTTGTCCGGTGTGGTTCAACGTTGCCCCTTCCCAGATGGAGAAGTTTCGGGTGTTCGAGCGGCAGTGTTTACGACGCTGTACCGGCTTATATCGAACAGCCGAGTCGTCTTATGTGCATTACTATTCCAACGAGGTCCTATACAACGGGGCTCGAATCAACAGAATTGACAATTTCGTGATAAAACTCGTTCGAGGTCACATTGCAAGAGCTATGTCTTCGACCAACAATTTAATTTTCGGGGCGTTCTATCCGAACGACGAGTATTTTGAAAGTGCACGCTTGAGCGGGTTCATTCCACCAGAGGCATTCCTCTTTTTAGACAAATGCGGTCTGATACAGGATAGATTGGCAGTTCCGTTAATCTACAACGTCAGACGAAGAACCGTGGATAGGCGACTCCTGTACAATCGGGACGTCATGGCACAAGGTGGAGCAGAGCTCCTTCGGTTCAGTAGGGCTGTGTCCGAACGGGACCGAACTGATAGGGTGAAGCAGCAGAACCAGTTTTGGTGGCTTCAATCGGCACTTGATAGTGGGTAGTCGGGATGGGGTTTTAAGCCTTGGCCGGCTTACATACTTGTTTAATAGTATTAGGGTTTAGTTTTAAGTAGAATAGGCATGGTGGCACGAAAAGAAATAGAAAAAAAAATACAAAAAAAAAAAAAAAAAATAACATTTGCTGCTGTGGTTGTTCTAGTTTTAAGTAGTTTATAGGTAGAATAGGTAGTTTAAGTTAGTTTTAAGTTTTATTTAAGGACCTTATTTTAAGTAGTTTGTAAGTAAAAATAAATAAAAAAGGTTATTGATATTAGTTTTTTCAAAATTTTCTAATAAAAACAAAACAAATAAAATTTAAATTGAAGTAAAATAGATCTTAAGGCCGAAAGGCATTAGTAATTAGTGTTATAGTTTAGCTTAGAGTGTCCGTATGGGACCATTAAGTTAGTTGTAAGTTATGGATAATTAGGCTAGTTTTATGAATTTTTGTCTAGCTTTAAGATAGGTTTAAGATGGAATAAATAAAAATGAATTTAAAAAAAAAAAAAAAAAAAGTGCGTTGGACTGTCATGCAAGGGGTCTTGGGTTCAATCCCTGCCTGTGCCAGCTTAATTTAAAAAAAATAATTTCGCGGGTACTGCCTCTTGCGAGGAATTGACAAATCCTTCAAGAGTAATTCTTGTCATGAAAAAGTGCTTTCTCAAACTAGCCGTTCGGATTCGGCCTAAAATTATAGGTCCCTTCCATTCCTGACAACAGTACTCGCACACAGGAATGGTTAAGAGTTGTAAGTCACTAGGCCCTGGTTCACAACGGACTGTTGCGCCACCCCATTTGATTTTTGAACTTCAGATACCTGTCAATAAATACTTACTTTAGGTTTTTATCTCTTTTAAATTTATGTTTTAAAAATTTGTGCCCAACACAGTTTTCGAGCTCTACAACTCTGAAAACGAAAAATAAGAACTGCAGCGATATTCAGTCTCATCTACTGAGCTATAGCTCAAGGCAGTGAAATTCCTTTAGATGATTTTCATCGCTAAGAGGCAAATCGCGTTTGGTAGGGCTTTAACATTTTGCCAAATTTAAATGTTTCTTCAGGCGTTGCTAGCTCTTTATATCGAAATATTCAAAATGCGACGAAAAAAAAGGAGACCCGTTTTCTATTCGGTCATACGTTTCGTTTTATTAAATTATTATATTGGTAGTATTAATTCACTATATAATTTTAAGAAAAGTCGCAAGGAGGTTGTCCAATTCATAAAAATGATCCACATCAATTTTTTTAAGCTTTATAAAATAACTATTAAAATGTCAAAAATTCAAAATTCGCAATATTTTATACCCTGTAAATTTGTATTCAGTAAAAAATTTCTTTGCAAAATTGCAATTAAAAAAATATCAGTTTAAAGCTTAATTTCACTTTGCAAATAATGCTATAAGTACGCGCTTTTCGATACATAAAGTTGACCGAACGCGAGGTGTTATTTAAAATGATGAATAGATATTAAAAAATGAAATTAACAGCATAAAAAAGAGCTATACACATTTTAATGAAAAAAGAGGCTGGGATGCGACCCACAATGATAACTTCCCATCCCATCTGTCGATTTGTCTTGGTTAAAAGTAGTTAGGTTTTCGTGTTTCGCAAAAAAGTTGTCATTTGAATCATTTTTATAAAAAAAATTTAAATTTCAAAATTTATTGTTGTCAATGAGTCACTTTTCACCAATTTTAGTAGCATTTTTTAAAAGTTTGTATTTTGTATATAAACAAATACAAATTGTTTGAATGAAATTAATTTGAAGTCGATATCTTCTATTGTTCACGAGATATAGAGAACCGAACATCAATTTTAACCAAATTTGCGTACTTTTTTTAAAGATATTACTTTTTATGAAAATACTGACCGTTTGATATTTATTTAAAAACTATTGAATGTCGAGACAAATATTTTCTGTGAGACAAAATAAGTTTAAAGCCAATATTTTTAAGTTTTTAAAAGATATTTCAGTTGAAAGTAAATTTTTGCTAACTTTTTTAGGTTTTTATTTTTTTGTAAAAAAAACTGCTGATTCGATTGCTCTCAAAATTTTATTTATGTTGAAAATGTTATTTTTAGTTGAACAAAATTGTTTTGGAGATAAATTCATTTTTTGTTCGTAAGATTTTGCGAGGTATTTGTCATTTTTTCAGTTTTGTTGATTTATAAAAAAAACCTTTAATTGATTTTTTTCTAAAAATATATTTGTTTACAATGTTCAATATAAAATTTAATTAAAGTCTCTAGCGTTATTGGTTCGTGAGATTTTTAGGATTAACCAAAATGTTCCCTTTTTTTTAAATTGCTATGTTTAAAAAAAACCATCTACTCAATTTCTGCATTATTATCTGAATATCAAAATTTATTTGAAGTCTGTATGTATACTGGTTCTTGAGCTATGGACGATAAAAAAAGCGTCGCGAAGATCAAATTAAGCATTAACAGACCGACAAATTCCACATCATATTCAGCGCAAGTTACCCTGCATCAAAATAAATCGAAACCTAAAGTCAAGTTTTTCGTTGGTGACTCTTAAAAAAAGCTTTTCCACTTCTTACCCCCCAAAAATGAAATCACTGTTGCATTGATTGATGAATTTTCTTCCGGCCCTAATGAAAACCATTCTGATGTGGATGAATTATCCGATGTCAAAATTTGTAAAGAAGTAAGTTCTGTAAGTGTTGTTTTCCGTACTAGTGATTCTGTTCCGCATTGTAACACATATCTTTCTCTTTTTGATACCGGTAGTCCGATAAGTTTCATTAAGCTTTCTAGAAAATAGGAATTTATGTAGTTCCGGACTCTTGTATTTCTTAACCAGTTTAGTTGGGTCGAAATTTTTTACAATCGTTTCAAATCAAACTTTGTCTTGTTCCTAATACTGAACCGAAACCTAAAATTGAAATTAATTTAAATTCAGATTCAAGTACAATAAAAATATCTGTGGGACGAAAAAGAGTTCTAAATTTTGTTTGTAAAATTTCAGTTTAATATTATTTCATGGAAGGGGTAATTTCGATAAGCACAGAACCTTCAGAGAAGCCTTCTAAAACACACTTCATTCCGAGTCACAACGTTACCTGAGGGCTAAAATCTTGAATTCTGTCATTTATACATTAAATAAAAAATAAATTGGGTGGCGCAACAGTCCGTTGTGAACCAGGGCTTAGTGACTTACAACTCTCAACCATTCCTGTGTGTGAGTACTGTTGTCAGGAATGGAAGGGACCTACAGTTTTTTAGGCCGAATCCGATCGGCTAGTTTGAGAAAGCACTTTTTCATGACAAGAATTACTCTTGAAGGATTCGTCAATTCCTCGCAAGAGGCAGTACCCGCAAACATTTTCTTTTTTTAAATTATGGTGGCACTAACCATCATACCACGGGTACTACTTCATTTATACATTACCCTCCGTATATTTTCCATTCATCGACTTGTCTCGATCAATATTTATACAATTCCTATTCAATTAAAATAAAACAAATGAAATCAGCTAATATCTCTCATATGAATCATATGGCGGTTCTTAAAAGAGCCGTTCTTTATTTATTTAATTTGTGTTGTTGTTGGTGGTGTATTTCTGTTAAGAAGAAATGGTCATTCTTGCGTTTGTTGCAAGAACTCTTCAATAAAGAGTGATATTTTCCTCTATATGTGTAAGTTCCAGAATCAGCATCCAGGGGAGCAATCTATGCGCAACTATGCAGCATAATGCTTCAATTATCCAGCTCTTTTCCATTGCCCCGTCGTCATGCTTTAGTTAAAGTCATCTCCAAGCCAGGCATTATAATTTCACCTTCTTTGGCTTTAATAGTTTTCGTCATTGTCATTGCAGTTAAAATCCATTTTATGTTTTCATTCAATCAAAGAAAATAATAATTCAATTTCTAAAAGCGCGCATCATTGAACCATATACCAAAGATCTTCATTTTGTATCTTCATTTCATCGGATCTTTTATGTTTTTTATATCAAGTATAAAATAATTATGGTTTTTTTCTTTTTAATGGCGCAACGTTATTTTACCCATTGACATAATTTTTATGTTTTTATGTCTTGCGTTTATTTTTGTTTTTAAGTTTGGTTGTTTGCTTGATTATTCAGCGAACACGCCAAATATGTTACTTCATTTTTGCGGACTATGCGTAGCCACAGATGAAGCTGAAGTTTCTGACCCATCGTGCATGGGTTTCTTCTTCAGAATACTCAAATCGTTTACGTTTTCCAGGAAGCTTTTATGAGCCGAAAAGACCTTAACGCTATCAAAATCCTTCTTCAATTCTTCAATGTCACGTTTTTGTTTGGCACGACGATTTTGAAACCATGTTATCACCTGAAACAGAAAAGAAATGAGGCTATTAGTGATGAAGCTTAATATATTGACTGTTAGAGTACTAAGAAGAGTATTATTAAAATGTGATTTCATGGAATTTAATAACAATTTGACCTATTGACCTAATATCACAAATCTGCTATTTCATTAGTGCTTTTGAAATGCTATCAAGAAAAGCTAAAGCTTCAAAAGACTATCTTTAAGATATTGTTAGAAAAAAACCTTAGATGAAAAAACTAAGACCTAGTCAAATTTCACAAAGATAACACAAATAAGCCTCTTAACTAGCTTTTTTCAACGTTAAACTACTATATGTTGGATGATCCAAAAAACAAGCTCCTTATCAAACAGTTCATATCTGCTAACATGATTTCTGATTGAATGGGAGTGCTTTTGGTCTTCAAATCAAAAACCGCTTAAATTAGAAAATAAGAAACTTTTGTTGACACCCACCTGAGCATTAGATAGTCCAAGTGCTGCAGCAATTTCATCACGATCCGCTGGTGACAGATACTTTTGATACAAAAACCGTTTTTCCAATTCAAATATTTGATGATTTGTAAAAGCCGTGCGAGACTTTCGCTTCTTCTTTGGCTGTGGGCGATTAGAGAACAGATCCAAATGAGATTTATCTAAAAAGAAAGAAAAATAATAATTTGTCTTTTAGTTAAGAAGTCTATTTTTCAAGCCTAAAGGTAATATTTGCTCATAAGTAGAACCAGTAAAAAAAAACACACACACAAAAAAAGATACAGAAGCGCCTCTCTTTAAAGAACACCCAAAAGTTATCAAAGAAATTATTCGATTGGAATTTATTGCCTACATTACTCGTGTGCCTGTCAGTGATAGCGTCCGTCCGAGAACTCGGCGGCAGAATCACAAAAGCAACAAATTTATACACAACAACAAAAAAAAACTTCAAATTAAAAATTCAAATAAGAAGTATCTCAAAGATAACAATAGACAGTAGCCACTTAACTCTAGGCCATCTTGTATACCGTATTCAAAATATTGGTTTGCTTAGTACCTACATATACACTTTTTCTCGGCTCTTAATGGCCAATCAATAAAAACCACCACAAAATAATAATAAAATAAAACAAAAAACACGTTAAACTTAAGTTAGTTGAAAATATAAAATTTAAATAACCAAGCCATCAATTTAGCCACTAATGATCCAAAACAAAAATTCAGATACCCTCTCTCATCATACACCGAAGATCGTGCGTTTTTTGGGTCAAAATTTTATCATAGGAATGATGATGCTTATACTTTTGAAACGAACGAGATTTTTGAATTTTATATCATTTAAAATTAGAAAGAAAAACTATATAATAAAATAGACCGCAACGACACAAAGACCAAAAAGAGATATGAATGACAATAAAACTAATTAATTACCAATTGATTGGATCGAAAAGCATGGGCAGATCTGTGCACTGAGAGGCCTGACTATGGACCGTAATGGTTTACAGGGCTCTTTTTTAAATTAGTTTGTTGTGCATCAACATAATCTTCTTAAAATGAGCTATGATACTCAAAAAAAGTATTTAATTTACTTTAAGTAACGATTTTTCTATAATATGGTTACTTTAATGAACTTTTTCATTAATGATACGAAAACCTAGATTCGCGCAATGAAAATGTTCTTCGACTTTAGGAAAACACTGAAATGAATTCCGAATCGATTGTTAAACTTAAACCTACTTGACCTATGATACTCAAAAAAGTGGTTAAATTGTTTTAAGTATCGATTCTTCTATAATATAGTTAGTTTAATGAACTTTTTCATCAATGATACAAAAATCTACATTCGCACAATGAAAATGTTCTTCGACTATAGGAAAAAACTGAAATGAATTCCGATTCGATTGTTAAACTTAAACCTACTTGACTTTTGATACTCAAAAAAGGGGTAAAATTGTTTTAAGTATCGATTCTTCTATAATATGGTTAGTTTAATGAACTTTTTCATCAATGATACGAAAACCTACATTCGCACAATGAAAATGTTCTTCGACTTTAGGAAAAAACTGAAATGAATTCCGATTCGATTGTTAAACTTAAACCTACTTGAACTACGATACTCAAAAAAGTGGTGAAATTTTTTTAAATGTCGATTCTTCTATAATATGGTTACTTTGATGAACTTTTTCATCAATGATACAAAATCTACATTCGCACAATGAAAATGTTCTTCGACTATAGGAAAAAACTGAAATGAATTCCGATTCGATTGTTAAACTTAAACCTACTTGACCTATGATACTCAAAAAAGTGGTTAAATTTACTTTAAGTATCGATTCTTCTATAATATGGTTAGTTTAATGAACTTTTTCATCAATGATACGAAAATCTACATTCGCACAATGAAAATGTTCTTCGACTTAAGGAAAACAATGAAATGAATTCCGATTCGATTGTTAAACTTAAACCTACTTGACCTATGATACTCAAAAAAGTGGTTAAATTCTTTGAAGTATCGATTCTTCTATAACATGGTTAGTTTAATGAACTTTTTTATCAATGATACGAAAATCTACATTCGCACAATGAAAATGTTCTTCGACTATAGGAAAAAACTGAAATGAATTCGGAATCGATTGTTAAACTTAAACCTACTTGACCTATGATACTCAAAAAAGGGGTAAAATTGTTTTAAGTATCGATTCTTCTATAATATGGTTAGTTTAATGAACTTTTTCATCAATGATACGAAAACCTAGATTCGCACAATGAAAATGTTCTTCGACAATAGGAAAAAAACTGAAATGAATTCCGATTCGATTGTTAAACTTAAACCTACTCGACCTATGATACTCAAAAAAGTGGTTTAATTGTTTTAAGTATCGATTCTTCTATAATATGGTAAGTTTAATGAACTTTTTCATCAATGACACGAAAATCTACATTCGCACAATGAAAATGTTCTTCGACTTTAGGAAAAAACTGAAATGAATTCCGATTCGATTGTTAAACTTAAAAAAATGCACAAAGCTTAATAAATACAAGCCCTTAACTGTCAAATAATATGGTTTTAAGTTTAAAACACAAAATCAAAAGCAAACGAGTTTGAGACTCTCTTATTCTTCAGATTTCTCAAGAAAGATAAATTGTCTAAGGCCCACGTCCGAAGCAAATGTTACCCTGTCAAATTTGTATAGTTTAAAGTGTATGTACGCGATGACAAGTTTGTTTGTCTTAAAAGCCTTTGAGTGCGTAAATTAAGCGGGGACATTAGAATTCAATAAAGAGAAGCCAAAAAATCAAACCATTGATGTTCGATTTTAATTTATTTTTATTACTAATGCGGGAAGACCAACAAAATACAAAGAAAAAACTAGAAGCTGATTTTCTTCTTGTTTGACATTTTTGTTCCCTTCAAAACTACATAAGCAGATTTAAAAAATTGATCTTTTTTGACTTTTAAATTTGTTGTGGTATATAACTGCATCGAATTATATATTTTTGATGGTACGTTTCTATGTAAAAATTCATAATTTCGATTAATAACCGTTTCATATAAAACTTAGCATAAAGAGGAAAAAAAGATATCGTTACCTAAGGTCTTTAAAAGGGTATCAGTTAATGAAGTTTATGTACCCATAGACCTCTTAGAAATCGGTGGAAGTGGTAGAGAAGCGGTGCAGAGATAAATACCTAAAAGAATAACAATCTAATACGATCATACGTCGGCAGCGGAGACCGCGTCGGTAGATGCTCTTTGATCTTGGATCATTTTATTCTTTTTTTGAGTTTCGTGCAAAGAAGCTGAAATGTATAATAAATTCGATAATAAGATATTTTATACAAGGTGTGAAATATAGTTTCTATAAACATAAATATATTTAAATAGGTAAGGTATATGCTATGCCTATGAGAGTATATAAAGAAGATCAAGATGAAGAAGGGCCTAATGGACTTTTTCGATTTCTAGTTTTCAGTTTTTATAGTTTTTTTATCAGTGGTAAATTTAAACGAGAGTTTTTTTTAAATTTTATAAAATTATAATGTTGATTGGATATTTGAAAATAGATATTATATCAATGTGACAGGTGTTTGATTATTAAAAATTTTAAAATATTTATTATAAGTAAGCACGCAACCTAAGATTGATTGAAAGATCGATTAATTGTTAAATTATAGAAAATCAGAAATTTGATGCGGATTTAAATTTGGTATATGTTACGTTAACTTTAAAAGAAGCTTAGTTAATAGTTTCGAGAAAGTTTTAAATTTAACAGAGAGAATACTCTTATACAACAAGTTTTGATGATTGTTGCAGTGCCTAACATACGTAGGTACCTACCTTAAGGTCAATTTGGTGTGAATTTGATTAATAAGTGGGAGTCTTTTATGTAAATTTAGACTTTACTTTGAGTTTTAAAATATAAAATAAAATTTAATTCAATCGGTTCAAGCTGGAGAAATTGTGAATTTTAAGTTATAAAATGTGAAACTAGGCTTTTTTGAAATTAGTTTTTTAAATCGACCCTGAAGCTGTTACGTCAAGCTCAAAATAGGTAGGTGATTAATTGTTTAGCTTGTTGTTTTGTACGGTTGAAGTTCAAGCTACAGGGTATATGTTTAAAATAATTTTGAAAATTATCATTTTTACCGTCACAGAGAATATAACGATTGTGTTTTAAAGCGAGAACGGTTATTTACAGAAGAACTGTAGAGGCAATAATTTAGTAGGCATACAAATTAAAAAATATAAGACACAAATATAAATCGAAAATATGTATTTTAATAAAGTTTATGTTAGTTTTGAAAGATAAGAAGTAATACAAATTTAAAATATACTTTGGAGAAAGTTTTCTAAAATTGTCAAAAATCAAAAACACAGGAGTACCTAATTACCTAATACAAAAACCAAAATATGTTAATGATTTTGAGTTTTTAACTTCTTTTTCACTATGATTTTTGAATTACAAATTTTACAGAATTACTTTTATTCTTTTAATTGTTTCAGAACTCGCTTTTTAAATACCTTCTATTAACATGTCTGAGACTAAAGAATGAAAGATATAAATTAAATATACACAGTTACATCCCAATCTATTAAATTTTATATTCTTATTTCATTCTAAACCAGAAACAATGAGACTGCTCAATTGATTTTTTTATTCAATGCGTTACCGAAACAGCGGTTTTTCTGTTAGTTTCGCTGATAGCTGTTCACGTTTAACTATTGAATTATATTTATTGAACTCCATTAAGTTACTTAAGGCTCCAAACTGAGCTCCAAACCTGCAAATGATGTTCAAAACATTGTATCAAAAAGTCCAATGGTATGATTACAGACAAAATACTTTGTCTGCAAATTATGTGAATTTTAATACCGGTTTATTTATTTTGCGGTTTCAAAAGGGCTGGAATTCGACATCTGTCAAACTTAGTTGTTAAACCTTTTTTTTCCAGTTGAAAGTCTGACATTTTCAAAAGTGGATTGCTCAACTATCGCACAACGCATAAAAATTGTTAAAAGCTTTTACAAAAATGGTTGAGAGGGGATCAATGTTTTCAAATTGTTTAACAACGCAAGCAATTGTAAAAATTGTGAAGAAATTTGAAGAGACTGTAAAAATTGCAGATATTGTAAGGCCTGAGCATTATCGTTTCGCTTATAGTACTGAAAATATCGCTGCTCTAAGTGAAAGTGTTTCCAAAGACTAGAATGTGTCCATTCCTCGTTGTTATCATCAAATAGGACATGTCTTACGGTATATTATAGCATATTTTTCTTTTGGACCTACACCTGCGCCCATATAAAATCCAGTTCATAGAACAGCTGAAGCCAGCTGACCGTTCACTTTTTCGTAGATAAGTCAAATAGGCAGTGGACTGCGATTTTTCGAACACAAATTTCTTCAGCGACGAAGCACGTTTCTCACATGGTGGGTAATTTAATAAACAAAATTGCCGTATTTGGGGTTTGAGAATCCTCAAGTAATTGAAGAGAGGTTATTACATCCACAAAAAGTCACTGTTTGGTGCGCTTTTTAGGACGGAGGTGTGATTGGACCTTAATTCTTCGAAAACGGCGCACGATGGAATGACTGTCACCATCGGTTCGGAGCGTTTTGGGCATATGATAATCGACTTTATTTTGCTTGCTATTGAAGAATACGCCTTGGAAAATGTGTGGTTTCAACAAGACGGTGCCACATGTCCCACAACTCGAGCCAATATGGCTATATTGCAAGAGACATTTCTTAACCGTTTAATTAATTATTGTGGCGATATCAACGAGCCACCAATATCATGCGATTTGACACCGCTGGACTTTTTTGTGTGGGGCTACACGAACGACTGTTTTTATAATGATATATTTTGAACTCTTGAACGCTTAAAAATCATCATTCGTCAAGTTATGGCTGAGATAACTCACGTTGTGATTATTTAAGCGACTTTTTAAGGAGGAATATTCTTATTTCTTCCAAAAACTTAACGTTCTTAGAAAAATGACAGCTGTGGTGCAATAATTGTAGATTGTTGCAGAGATTTCTAAAAAGTGTATAGGGTTTTAAAGAACAAAACCTATAAAACATTGACCGCCTGTTTTACTTATAGTCAGAGTCTTAAGGAACATTTTGTAGAAGCTTTATGCAAAACCATAATTTCTTATAAAAATCTGTTTTTCTATTTATAATCTTTTAATTTTTCTTTTGAAGTAAAAAAATGATTCGTTCAAAGCTATCATCTAAATTAACAATCCCATCACTCATGTTGCACAGTTTAACTGCTCGTTATTCACATTTAATAAATTAAAATCGAATTTCTTTTCTAAAAATAAAACTTCTCACATCATCATATTTTACGCATTATTGTGTGTCGCATAGTTATTTTAATTAATTATTAACATCCGACATTTCGCATTGAATCAGCATCGAAAAATGTGTATACACAAAACTCACAATAAGAAGTCACTAATTTGTCAACAAGTATAAGCGTATATTTTTATTATTATTTTTTAATCGTTTGGATTTTTCTAATTAAACTTGAGAACAATTAAATTTGATTAATGTCTTATGAATCGAACCTTGTGACATGATCCATAATGAAATTATGACACTGGACCACTACTGTACTTATTTGCGACTGTGACTGCGATTGTGATTGTATAAATAAATACAAGTTTTATAAAATGACATGTTGTGGTTGTAAGTTGGGTTTTTACAGTTCAAACATTGTATCGGAATTAACAAGGAACTTTTACGATCTAAGTATTTATGCACATTTATTTACATTTAAACGACATTATGACGCTTGCCATATTGTGGCATTTCATTACCTTGTCGTAATAAACTGTCATTGTACGCGCCCCGTTTGCCGCCTATAAATTTGTTAACTTAACGTTTTCTATGTAGTGTGTATGATAGTTATTAAAAATTATTTCTTTTCATTAATTAGAATCCGGAGTCCGCAACATATAATAAATTTATTTCATTAAGAAATCTACAGCACTTCCATACATAGATACATACTCGTATGTATATAGAGAGAAAGATACTTTTTTAGAATCTAGAAACTATGATTAATCGAAAACCGCTTAAGGTATTTGGTGTGGCGGTGTTGGTGGCGGCAACGATTGTAAGATTCCGGCTACCTGCAATTTAGTCTCAGGTAATCATAGAAAATTTTTCAAAGTCAAGATATACCTCTTTCTAATACGAGGGAATGTATCTATACGGTTGGGAAATAATACTTATCGCGTAACTGATCAGCATTAGAAAACCGATTAATAATTATTCATAGATACTCCAATGTGCATAATGTACGAATGTATTTTTTTAATGATTAGTTAATTGCCTACGAGTGAAAAAAAAGCTTTAATAAGAAATTAATTTTTAAAAGTTGATATTTCAATTTCGAATTAAAACTTTGTTTTTGATATTTTAGTGCGGTTGGTAAAGAAATAAGTTCTGATATGAAAATCCTAATTGTAAAAGGTGGTTAAATTTTATAGGTCGATGTTGAATGTGATAACCCCATTTAAATGTCAAGCTTTTTACTGAATTTCATTTGACATTTCTTAAATTCAAACTAATTCTATTTTAACCTTCGAGCAACGTTTTAGAATTATGCCAGCTTCAAAACTTCGTGATTTTTTCGGACAAATCTCCAAATGTGCGTAAAATCTGCAAATCGTAAAAATATTTTTGCAAACCGGATCTGAAGGAGACGTGAAAACACCAGCGCATGATCGTACAGCTCGTACTGCGTCTGTTCGCGATAATGCGGCTCAAGACCTCAACTTCTGGTCGTGCTTTAGAATTGTTTGAGAGTGGACTTTACTACTCAAGTCCAAAAAATTAGCGATTTGCAAGAGTTATTCTTTGTTTGATTTCAGCGCTGATGTCGTTGTCTGAGTTTATAGCTGTGCCTAGGTAGACAAAGTCTTCAACTCAATTAAAGTTATAGCTGTCTATGGTGACGTTTTGTCCAAGGGCAATAGGGCTTGCATTTTTACGCTGACAACGTGTATTTGAGGCATGATCTAAAGTCTATTGACCATTTCAATCGTCCCGAAGTCAAATGTCAAAGTGGTGGCAAGAAATAGCAACAGTGGATGATCAATGTTCAACTAAGATCATCTTCAGTGATGACGATACGGCACATTTTAACTTAAGTGGATAAGTTAATAAGCAGAATTGGCGTATTTGGGCGAATGATAATCCAAGAGTAACTGTCAAACACCAGTGCACCTAAAAAGAGTGACTGTTTGGGCATCATCGGGCCGAATTTTTTCCAAAAAAAGGCTGGTAAGGCAGTTTTCAGTGAATGATGTTCGCTATTGTGATATGATAACGAGCTTTTCATAGCCCGAATTGTAAGATATGGATGTGGACGATATGTAGTTTCAATAGGACGGTGCTACTTGCCAAATAGCTAGCGAAACTCTTTTGTCAGAATAATTCGATGCCCGCCAATATCAAGTAATTTGACATCGCCGGACTTCATTATTTGAGGTTATTAAAAAGAAAAGCTGTGTGTTGATGAGTCAGCAACTTAGAGTTGCAAAAGAAGCTGCCAGTGATGTGAGTAGCGCGCACTATCTAACAAAAACGACTGATTTTTTGTTTCCGAAAAATTTATCAGCTAAATTCTGAAAAAAATTGTTTCCAAAAGCATGGCGCATCTTATCTTACAGCGCTTAATGATGTAAATTCCAAAAGGTTAACAGTTAAGTGATTCCTACTTCGTCCATGCTATGTTAAGTCATTGGGTTATTTCGACAAACAAGGCAACTAAGGAAGCAGTGGAAGTCGATATAAAAACAAGAATTGATGACCGTTAGGTTAGGGTAGGTTAAAGTGGCTGTCCATGATAAAACGGACGCACTTAGGCCAGTTTACATACATGAATCTTGAGGCTTCCTCCTAAGCTCAATAGAGTCCTTTTAAAACGTGAGACGCTGATTATGTTGCTATGATTAAGATCGTTTAGATCGTTAAAGAAGAATTTTCCTAGGTAATTCTTGGTTTTTTGAGCTAGAGCAGAGTATGTACAGAGAAGTTGAAGAACTGTTTACTCCGCTTCCTCGTCCATACAGCATCTGCAAAAGTCATTTAAGAATACGCCTAACTGCCTGGCGTGCTTTCCTATTATAGACAGTGTCCGGTTATGATACCGATTATCAAGCTTTTATGCGATCTGCTTGGTGATCAGATAGCAAGCAACTTGAACGATTTAAATCTAGTGTTGGCCAGATGTTTTTCGTCACCTGCCAAGTGGTGATGTTGTTCTTAATACCGTCTTGCATTAACAACAATTTACAAGTAGCGATTGGTATGCCAGTGTGTGCCAAACGTGGTATGATGGGCTGTACCGTCACTGGCGACTTCATCTGTTCCAGTTACCTGGAATGTTTCTATGGCACGGCTCACCCAACAAAAGTAAATATTTAACTGCTGTGCCATCTTCATTAGAGATGATCGACAGTTATGGACTGCTATAGAGTTTGTTGTGACAGAGTCTAGAGATTTAATAGCGGCCGGTTGGAGAAAATACGGATATCAGATGTTGATATCACGTTTTATTTTAGCCAGAACAAGACTTCTTTTATCGCCAAAAGCTCCGCCTGGAACACGCTACAATGATTAGGAAGGCGGAATGAGAGACTTAATTTCAGTCGTTCAGAGTTCACACCTCAGCCTACCCCTTTTTTGTTTTTAAACTATCTGTATAAAAATGGATTGACTCATCTTCCAGGAAAGCCCAATTCTGCAAGAATGATTTGGAAGGTATAGAAATCTGGAAGTTTATGAGGAATTGCAGTTGCGGGACAATGTAGTCTGTGTGCTTTGGAATTGATTCTAAATACCTAAACATTACGGACTGGCCAATGTTTTTGTTAGTCCACTGCGACGTAGCTTTGAGGCGAATATTAGAGCTTGTAGCTATTTGATTGCTAAATATGTCAAGAGGTGTCAAGTAGAGTAAGGTGTCCTGTGCAGCAGATGGGGTGGGGCTCTTATATATAGGCAAGCTGAAGGTTGGCCTTTATTTAATTTGTCAAGGTTTATAGCTTTCTCTAAAGCAGTTCAACATACTGCCACACCGTTCATAAAAATCGGTCTGATTACCGACGTTGATTTACCACTGAAAGGGTTTATGTAACTCGTAACATCGATGGACATATTCCGGAAATCATATTCAAAAACTGAATGCCATGAAATGATCTAAATTCAAACAAAATTACTAACTTCTTCAAGCTCTTTAAATAACACCCGAAATATTCATTGAGTTCTGAAAGAGCATCACTTTCGTTATTAAAATTGATAACACCGTTTTTGAAATTTTTCTCCAAGAAAATCTCATCACTTCTTATAATTCAAGTTCATATGCTTCAGCACGCTGTTCACACAAAAAATTGTATTTAATTATAAAATATTACAAAACACATCACCCACTAATTTTTTAATTTTCCAACCGAAAATTTGAAATGATTTCCATCAACACATTATACATTTGCTAATACTGATTAATTCTTATACTATCCAACTTATCTCCTAGCACCTACTTCCCGACTATACGTTATCGCCTTGAAGAAGAAGGAACATCAACAAAACCCAACTCGAAACACTCCATTTTCTTGTATCTACCTAATAAACTTTAAAATCTAATTGCCCTGATGACAAGTGAAACATCATCAAAACGCAAACATGTTGCAGCAACATTATGTTGGTGTTTCGTATTTTTGATGCGGCTATAAATTATCACCCAAGTTCGCTGACAAATATATGAAGTAAATGATAATAAAATGATGTGATCATATGTGTAGTTGATTCCCTTTCTCCGTTCACTGATTGATATATCATTTTCTACAGCGAGCGTCTATTCCTGTGGGAATTCAAAAACACGAGTGTGAATTTTGTCAACATAGATTTTGTATCTATGAGTGCATATCTTTAGAAGTGGAACATAGTATCATGAGCTGTGAAGTTATTAGTCATTTATATGATGTTGCATCAGGCATCTTAATTTTATCCTATATAAATATTTCCTATATTTTTTTTCTGGATGGAGGGGAAAAATATTTTTTTTTTTTTTAAATAAAATTTATGTGAATGTTTTGTGTCATTAATTAGTTGGGTTGTAATTCGTCGTGTGTATAATGAGTTGTGAAGAGTTCATTAATCGTTTGCGTTTCAAAAACTTATATTATATCGACGAATTCTTACCAAAAAGAAATAAATTTACGACAGATGAAAAATAAACACATAAAAAGATACGAGAAAAATGCATTGAGGTGAAATTTTATTACTTTGTGCGGTGATGCTGATGCTGATGGTGGATATTTATGTATTAAAATTATAATGTCCGATGATAAAAATGAATTAAAATGTTTTATGATGGAAAATATACCTTTTCAATTAGTTATAGATATACCTACACTATAATATTTAAAATATCTGTGTGCTTTTTTTGAAGGGAATATACTTTGTTTTTAATTCTTTAAAAAAGTTCATGGTTATCTGACATCAAAATAATAAATCAAGAATATGTGCGTTGATCAATGTGATCGCTGAGGAAATCACTGAATTTACTTAAAGATATTATTTATACTCCATAATTAAGCAGGTGCGTTGCTCTACTTTAATACATTTTGATGATGTTTTACAATTTTGTCTGCATGGTGTTTTTTTAGCTGCATGATTATTGACTATTGAAACTGGAGACATCTAGGTAGGAAGCGAGCTAGATGGAGAAGTTTGTTGGGTGAGGCCTTAGTTCACACAGGACTGTGGGGCCACCGATTATTGACTATTGTTTGGCATATTGGGTATGTCAAAGAGTTTTAACATTTCTATTTATAAAGGCAGTAAAAAATTATTCAGAAATTGTGGAAATTACAAAGATCATTTCTGGTTAAATAGCTTCATCCACCGGTAAATAACATAAAATAAATCAGGTGGCGCAACAGTCCGTTAAAAACTAGGAACTATAGTAATTTAGAACTTTCAAATATTCATGTGTGCTTGCAATTTTGACAGGGATGGAGGGGACCTAAGGTTTTTAACTGAATCCAAATACGAAAAAATTGACTGTTTGGTTTGAATTAAACGTTTCTGTCAATATCATCGGTCCGAAGGGAAAAGAGCTTCCCTTAACTTGGATGTTGCCCAAAATCAAGTAAAAATTGAAGAAATTTTGTTCTAACAAGACGGACTTGTCAAATAGAACGCTGTAACTTCAATTAATAATGAAGTTTATTTGGTAATAACTTTATTTTCTGTAAGCTTGCCCTACCGTTCGTTCAACTTAAAGCCTATCGACTTTTTATTTTGATATTTCAATCTATTTGTGTGTGTCGAAAAGCTGCAATCTTTAGAGAATTTGTGTGTCGGTAGAGGCACTCCGCAAGTTGGTGTTCTGTCCCCTCTCCTGTAGAACATAGTGGTTAGCGAACTGCTAATATCCCTTGAGAGGGAAGGCTACAGAGTGGCTGCTGATAATGTTGCTATCGCCGTCCGAAGAGAACATCCTAATACACAGAGAGACCTCTTCCAAAACGCACTCAATATGCTTACTAGATGGGCTGAACACTTCGGACTTAGTATTAATCATCAAAAAACAGACCTCGTCCTTTTCACATGGAAATACAAGATCTCAGTAATTGTACCTCCTTCAATAAAAGGTGTACTACTAATTTTTACCAATGAAGCCAAATATCTTGGTCTGATATTGGACAACAATTTAAATTGGAAACCTTATATTCTGGAAAGGGTTTAAAAAGCTACAGTAGTTCTTTTCCTTTGCAAGAAAGCTATAGGAAGCAAATGGAGCTTTCAACCTCGCATAACCTTTTGGCATAATATAGATCGGTCTTTGAACCAATACTTATGTACTTGGTTACAGTATGGTGGACTGCATTGGAGAAAGTCACATGCTACGACAAACTCAGCAGAGTCCAACGCACTGCATGTCTCTGCATAAGCGGGCCATCGAGAATCACACCCTCATCAGCGTTGGACACTCTCCTGCATCTGACACCTCTCGACATCAGCAGCAAACAAGTGGCAGTGAGTACAGCTATAAGACTCAACGCGTCATCTCAATGGACCAATGTGGGGCACTCCATAATTTTGAACCTCTTTGGTTCTATACCAAAGTACATAGACTACACTATTCCAAAACCCTAATTTGGAAAAAACTTCCAGGTATTCCATCCAGAGATGAATGGGAAGACATAAAATTCCTTGATGGTAAAAGCATTCATTTTTATACAGATGGATCCAAGACAAATGAGGGAGTTGGTAGTGGTGTATACTTAGAAAAGCTCAATCTAAGCAACTTATTCCACTTAGCGTAGCGTCTTCCAGGCGGAAATGTTATCGATCAAAGAAGTTTTCTCCTGGCTAAGAGAAAACGTGATAGCAACTTATGATACCCGCATTTTTTCTGACAGTCAGGCTGCTATTAAATATCTTGACGGTGTCTCATCCAAATCTCAAACGGCCCTCGATTGTTGAACGTCTCCTATGGAGATAGCGCAGCAATTTAACATTCACCTCTGTTGTGTTCCGGACCACAGAGACATCACAGGAAATTGTAGAGCCGATGAACTCACTAATAATGGAACCGTCATGCCTATTTCAAATGAAAGGGAGAAGGTAGGTATACCGATAGCTGCATGTAAACTTCTGCTAAAAGTAACAGCTTTTGCGATAGCAAACTCTAGGTGGCACAATTTACGAACCTAAAGCGCTCTTAAGACTTGTTATCTGTTATCTCAAAGCAGTCTTCATATAAGCTCCCTTATAGGTGTCCTTAACGTGATACTGTCTTATAGGCAGACACCCCAATACGACACTGGCGTAGCCTCAAATGACTTCTGCAGGAGCTATATGGATGAAGAAAAAGAGGAAATCAATCTCTCACCTTCTTTGCACTTACCCTGCTCTTTCACTAAGACGCAAACTTTACCTCGGAGACTATTTTTCTGATAATCCCAGTGAACTAGCTAAAAAGGATATCAAATATCCTCTTCGCTTTATAAAAAGCTCAAAATGGTTCGACTAGTAAGAAGTAATTCTCTAGATTCATGTGGTATCAGAATCTAGGCCTTAGGCCTTT
>NC_079147.1:14104187-14141395 GCF_945859685.1 Eupeodes corollae | reverse complement strand
AATTCAAACCCAAAACGGAACTCAATATACCTACAAATGGTATTTCGAACAGTGTATGCGGAATATCGAAGAGCTACCAATTGAAACGCCCACTAAACGCCACGCCACACACCTGATAAACCATTGAGATACAAGATACTTTGTAATTAACTACACATTTTCTAGATGGGTATGGATATGTATGTATGTATGTATGTATGTCAATACAGTTTATAGGTAAGTGAGTATCTTGTAATAGTTCCCTCGGTTTTTAAGTTCCTAATGACCTTTTAAATGATTAAATGTTATTACTCAACTAATGAGGCGAAAGTGTATAATATCTTCTCTTCACTATGATGTATTATGGTTTATCTATAACTACCTAAACCTATCTATTTATCTATTTATATGAAAGATACATGAGCTACTGAAACAGAAGTCGTACATAAACATAATACAGAGCTATATAGATGATGAATATTCTTTGCGTCTGCCTACGCGTTGCGTTGACTGCCTCGAACCTCACAGATACAAAATAAAACTTCCATCATATTAATAAAAATAAAAATAAAAATTTAAAAGTATAAAAATAAAACTAAATTAAAATCGTGATTTATGAACACATTTTGTATTTATTTTCTGATTTTTTTTTCAGCTTTTTCTTTATTTTTGAATAATTGGCAAATAAAGTATCTCGGTGTTTTGTATTTTCTTTTTTTTTTGACACACCAGTCAAATGGCCCAATAATTAACTTGTGTGGCTTGGCTTTAATAATGTGCACATTCTTGGCAATTTGTTATAATTAATTTATTATTTGCTTGTCTCATTTAAAATAAAAATTTTCAATTGCATTGTCACCTTGCTATGTAGACCTATTCACGTAGTTGTTTAAAGAATGTGAAAATACCTGTTTTTCTGCCCTCGTTTGGTAATTCTTTATTTTTTTTTTGTTGGTTTTGGTTCAAGCCTTAATTAAGATACGATTAAGACTTGTGTATCTACTGTAATTTAAAACATATCTAGGGGTATGTGAACTACACACATATTTCTATTGAAACAAAAACAGAACTGACATTGGTCCCACAAAAGTCATGTAAGCAATTTGTTTTATGTACCTTTTTTCTGTTTCTCTCTAAGGACCTTTTTTAGTGTCTTTATAAGAGTAACTATAAATTAGGGGGAGGTTTGTTTTGGTAAACACATGTCATAAACAACTAAATGATCCTTTTTTTTCCTTTTGTTTTTGTAATATCATAGATATGGATATCTATGTAGGTTGAATTATTACTCAAGGGTACCTATAAGAGTACCTACATTATAATAGAGATACATACTTGAGATTTTATGAGAAAAAGTTGAAATTTGAGAATCATACCCTCGATTATAACGAGAAGTGTGTTTGTCTGCTAAATATACCAACAAGAATTTTTGAAGATAAAAAAAAAGAAAGAAAATTATTTAAAAGACCACGAGATAGATACTTAAGATTGATAGATGAAGTATCTAACCTATAAATGTGTACTCTTTAAGTACAATAACCAAATGGATCAAATTATATCATCTGATGGTCAATTTTAGTTTGTTTTTGTTTTACTTTTTTAATTGATTCTTGGAATAATATTTTTTAATGTGCAAGTAAAGATCTTCATAATAATATGGAAGGAATATTAATTTGACAGATAACTATACAACTTCGAAGAAATGATTGAGATCTCATTCTGTTTGTGTTTTTTAAGTGGTAGATATCTGTTTTGACAAATTTGATTCGTAATATTGAGGTTTATATTTTTTAATTTTGTTTGTTAACAGTTCTCAAAAACTTCTTGTTTTATGGTGGAAAACATGTATTAAGAAGGGTTTCTTAAGAAGTCCGAGTTATTAAAAGATTTAGTAAGTAAATTAATGGTTTATATTATTTATTCTTTCGAAATTCAGCTTTTCAGCGGGACTTTTAATTTGGTCATCTTTTCAACCAATGCTACACGGAAAAACTTGTATCCGTAATAAAGGAATTCTTGTCACGTCGTAAGTTTATAAAACATTATTATTAAATTGTATCTATAAATATTTGATAGACTCAATTCCCTGATCTGCTTTCAATCACAGTAAAAAAATAATAAAAACCCAGTCAAAGTTTTTTTAGTTTTTTGAAATATCGTATTATTGAACACATCTTATTTTTAAGAACGTAATTTCGTTAGAATGAGTTTACTTAAATGAATTTGATAATGTTTTGCTGCAAATTCCAATTGGCATTAATTCCAGATCATTCACAGCAAGACAAACTTTATCTGGTATATAAGCAAAACGTGTAGAATGCTTTGAAATAAAACTAAATTGAACTTATTTCCTCTATATCGTTCCACCTTGTTTTTCATTGTAAAAATGTCGTAGTTTATATGTTTTCAGTAAAAACTCAAATCAAATCTGTTTCAAAGTGATCCCTAGCGGATCGTGATAAAGTTTACTTCAAATCGTCAACCCTTTTGAAATATTAATAATTATACGCATAACGTTTATTTTGTGCTATTTTTGTGATTTTAAGTCAATCTGAGTATAAATTAAATTTTGACTAACTAAAAAGTGTTTTTTTACGGGTACTGCCTCTTGACAAATTCTCCAAGAGTAGTTCTTGCCATGAAAAGTGCTTTCTCAAATTAGCAGTTCGGATTCGGCTTAAAACTATAGGTCCCCTCCATCAATGACAACAGTACTCGCACACAGGAAATAGTTGAGAGTTTTAAGTCACTGGGCCCTAGTTCTCAATAACGGACTGTTGCGCCATCAAATTTATTTTAAAAGGACTAGTATCGCATTTTATTCTCTAAGTGTTTGCTAATATTAACCTTAACTTTGTTGTTGCTAAGTTTTAAATAAATTTTGTTCGATTGGAACGAAAAGAGATTAAAATTGAAACAATTAATATTAAGAAGGTTTATCGTATCACTTATTAAGAGTTTTCAATATCGTTGCTTATAAAAAGGCTATATGTAGGTACATATGACTTATGAGATATCTATCTTATAATTAACTTAGCCAAAAAGGAATGCTAAACACTTCTTTTCAATCAGGATTAAAAATGCTTTTATTTTGAATTTTCAGAAATGGCGCCCAACACAAGCAATTTTAATACAATTTATTTTCAAAAAAATGGCGCCCAACGTTATTATTCTACATTAAACAACTATTTTACTAGTTATATTATTAAATAAACATCTACATAAGTAATTTCTTACAGCCAACGAGGGATTGATGTATAATTCATTAAATTTAAAAGATTAATCTCTTCATAAAGCGTTTTTTTGTGTGCTTTAAGGATTTGAAGTCAGTATGAGTTTTAATTATATTTTTACTGACTATTAAAAGGACCTTTCAAGCACTTTATCCTCTAAGTGTTTAATAATCTTAACCTTCACTTTGTTTTTCCTTGGTTTTAAATAAATATTGTTCGATTGAAACAAAAAGTGAAAGAAACTTTTACAATTCATATCAAAAAGGTTTATCGTGGAACTCATTGAAAGTTTTCAATTTTGACGCTTTTAGAAAGACTATATGATCTGATCTTTCTGATTACCGATTTTGCAAACAGAAAATATTCACAACTTCTTTTCAATCAGAAGTAAAAAAGCTTCTGTTTTAAATTTACAGAAATGGCGCCCAACAGAAGATATTTTTTTTAATGTATTTAGTCTCCATCAAACAACTATATTCTTATTAGTCATATTATTTAATTAACATCTATTTTCGTTATCTTTAGGATCCAAAGAGTAATTTTTGTATAATTTAATACTTTCATTTAGTAAGGAGCGATTAATTTTTGTTTGTAACATTTTCGAATTCATTGACCTTAAACATCAATTTTTTTTTAATTTTTAGTATTGAGCTTACAAAAGACCAATAAAATAAAGCTCAGTTCCTTTGTTGGGCGCCATTTAAGCAAAAACTTTTTTTTCAACGATAAATTCCAACAAATTCATTTGAAAATGAGGAAACTGTTACTTTGTCGGGCGCCATTTAAGTAAAAATAGTATTTTCAACGATTTTTTTTCAACAAACTCATTCGTAAAATTTCAAAAGGACAACTCTTTCACTTAAAGCACTACTTTTTTCTATAAACTTACCTTCAGATTCATTAAAGTCTTTGGTTGTCATTTGAAAGAGTGCATCCAGAGGAGTTCCATTGGGTTTTGTTTTTCCATTTGTTGCAGTTTGATTTGCTGCCGAAGATGCAGACGAAGAGGACGACGATCCCGTTTGTTGGGCATTGCCATGATGTGACGCCGGTGATGTGGAATGACGATTATGTCCACTGTGGTTTTGTTGATGTGCATCACCTGACAATCTATTGGCAGCTATTTCTGGCGAACAGCAATCACTGGCGGCCGAACTAGATCTTTCCGAGCCACTTTCCGACGGAATTATATCCATTCCCATGTGTCGCAGCAGCTGAGCTTGGGCGTTGAAGTGCTCCTGCAATTGGCGGTGGTAGTCCAATGCCAAACGCTGTTCATAGTGCAGTAGAGCTGGTGGAATGAACGGTCTTACAGCAGGAATTGGGCCCAGCAAATGGTCCCAGGGACGAACAATCTGGGTAGCAGGTATCAAGATCGGATGATGGGCAGCGGCGGCGGCTGCAGCTATGTCTAGCTGGGGATGTGTCGGAAAGGCGGCGGCTGCTGCTGCCGCTGCATTGCGAGAGCTCTTATCGTGGCCGAGGATGTCGGCGATCGAGAAGCTCTTGACTCCTTCGATATTGGATTTCTGGTGATTTGTAGTAGCCGGCGGCGGTGGCTGCAGAGCTATGGGGGCTGCTGGAGGTGGTGGCGGGGGCGGCAATGTAGCGCACGGGCTTACCGAACGCTCCATTTTGAGCTTCTTAAACGGCTGAAAGTACTCATCACGAGCTGTCAGCTGCAGAGGCTGCGAGTGATGGTGCAAATGGTGGTGGTGATGATGCGGCAGTGGACTCGGTGCACCAACTGAGATTTCCGATTCAGCTGGACTCGGTGGTCGGATGGTTGGAGGGCAAAGCATTTTGTTAAAAAATTGTCACTAAATCCTTATATTTTCAAAAAACCCGTTTAAAAATGTTTAAAAACACAATCGAAATATTGCAACTCGTCAATCAAAAACAATTTTCTAAATTAAATTATCTATAAACTAGATGTCACTAGTTGGTCGGACTACTAACAAGTATCTCCTTAGCTAAACTATATTCCACTTAGCCTTTGATTTAAAAGCTCACAACACAAGTTTTTCTTGTTTCGCAACACAAGAAATCAAAACAAAAAGATGTGATTTCTTTTTTAATAAATATTCTTTTTTTTTCTCTCTCTTTGTTATTTCAATATCACGTCAAGTTTAAAATAAATCCACATAATATGATGACCTCTCTACACGACGATTCACAATCAACTGTTCTCAACTAGATTGAGGATTGTTAAGCAGCGGCAGTTGCTTTGCGGCAGCAAAGGCAAAGGCAAACACAAGCTAACTAGACAAGTCTGTGATTCCCACTTAGCATTCCATCTCGTTCCCATAACCAGCCGACAGATATATCCGGTTATTCGGTGCGGCTCGAAGCACCAATGCGCAAGAGTTAGAGAGATAGAATGGGAATTGTTAGGCGCCAGACAGAGAGAGCAGGTTCGTTAGTGGGATTCCATCTTTCCATCCCCTTTATATTGCTGATGATGATGATGATGAAGTCCAATGGTGTTGTGTGTGTTTTTTTGAACGAAGGGAGTGAGGTGCAAGGACGGGTAGCAATAACAAACGAGGGGTATTTTAGTCCAACAATGAGAAAAAGGCGTTTTGTATTTGAAATGAGCATCCAGCCAATGGAAGAAGCGCAATGCAAAACGCAATGGTGGTTCTGCTCGGGTAATTATGGCGATCATCATCGTCGCGCATAGAGTCAAAGCCGTCAGAGTGTGGCCCTTAGTTAGAGTTATTGTTTAGGAAAACAAAAACAACACAATTCTTTTTGGTTCAGAAATGTATATATATTTTATATTTTTTTGAGTAATTTACAATGATATGGTGACATAGATAGGTTTCAGAAATTTAATTTGACACCGAAAAAAGTGTGTTGAAAATTTAACGAGGGTTTGTTTTGTAGCGGAAAACGGTACTTGGGGAAAAAATGATGACAATTCGAATTTTTGTATTCATGGTAAAATTAAATTTTTATTGTTAAATCATTAAAGACGTACCTACATAGGAAGGTAATGTATATCTGCAGATGTTGATTTCGTCTAAAACAGAAATACAGGGAGGAAAGTTCATGTTCATTTATTTCTGAAAGGAAAGGTATTTCGATGTCTTTTTCGTTTCTATCCCTCTGTATTTAAAAGACACCAGGTTTGTATTGTAACACAATTCTTTTGAATTGAGAGAATGTTTAAATAAAAACATTATATTTCATCAAGATATTTGTATTGAGATAATATTTGAATAAAATGAATTTTAGGGCTTATTCAAGATTTCGTATAGTTTTGTGACTGTTAAGATATTTTGAAGTGTGGAAATACCGACATATATTCATTGAATAATTTTAAACTTGCCTGTTAATATGTTTCTTTCAATACTCGTCATAAACAATATTAATTGTTGCACTTTTTGTGGTCTTAAATATATGCTCTTGATCTGATCTGGTTTTAAGCTTATATAGGGAGAAGCAATTACAAATTCTGTTAAAGGTCGTGCTATTGGAGGTCAACTTTTCGGTATAAAAACTACATTATTAAATACGTTTGATTTTGATGAACTTGAAGGAATCACGATAGTAAAACTCCTTAACTATTCTAATATGTGCATTTTACCCTACTAGGTATATAAATTGTAATAGATCGACACAGGATTTGGAAAATTTAAGCAACGCAATGCAACTCTTATCAAATAACAGCATTTTACTAATTGATGATTGGAATGCAAGGGTCAGTGAGTCACAAATTAATTCAATTCAAGATATAACAAATTCATCGATCTCTCATTCCAATCGTAGATCAGGAGACAATATTTGCAATAAAAATGGATCTGATATGCTTGAGAAGCTGCAGATGTATGATTCTATTATTTTAAATGGTTGTACTGATGGTGACAAGGAAAGAGACTACACTTTTATAGGAGGACAGGGAAATGTGTCATCGACTACTGTGTCGTAAACAATGAATGGATTGGTCGAATAAAAAAGTTTGAAGTACAATACAAAACATTTTCAGATCATATGCCTATTGTAGTAGAATGAAGAAATGTACCTAATTGCCAGTACACAAATATAAATCTGTTCTATTTCAACACAATCTAGATAGTTTATTTACAAACAAGGGTATGCTAATAGAATCTACCGAAGAACTATCAAACCAACTAATAGGTTATATTAGATTCTCGACATTGAATAAAAATTTAAACAGCACCCAAAGTCCAAAGTTTAAAAAAAAAAATGGTTCGATAAGGAATGTTGGAAAGCGCGACAAAAATCCTTTTATCTTTTAACAATTGCATGAAATTTGCGAAATTGTGGTTTGACAAAATGGTACCATGAAGCAAGGGGTCGCTCTTGTTCCCAGGAGGATCTTGAAGGGATGGACACATGGAAGCTTTTACCGAATACCATTTTTGGGATGGTATAGTCTAAGCGATCTGGGATAGATCTGAAACTGTCTAGAATAGTAGTATGTCCAGTCCAGTATTGTTACTGTTCCATTGAGAGGTGGCTCTAAGCCTCACACATGAGTTGTCTGCCACCATTTTGTAGAATAGGTATGTCAAGAGGTTTTAGGTTTAAAAAAACTCCAGTGCTGCGCGGTTGGTGTTGAGCGAAGTGCTCCTGTGATGCACATACCTGTTGACCGCTGGACTTTGATGAGCTTATTTTGCACTAGGTCAAACCAAAAACTAGTTAGAATTCTGGAAGAGAGCTCGAGAAATAAACGGAATTACTCATAAAATGGGCACTGGGTTATCTGCAGAAAGCCTGGCTACACATTTTAAAGGACTTCTGGGTAATAAAATAACCCAAGCCAATATTACTGCTATGCGGTACCTTATGCTCTTGATGAAACGTTAGATGGAGAGATAACAATAGAAGACATAAAAGCTGTACTGGAAAAAGCGAAAAATGGAAAGGCACTAGGTGAAGATGGGATTCCGTATGAGTTCTATATAAATTCTCCTCACACATGCATTGATAAAATAAGGGAACTCTTCAACCAAGTCTTTGCAAATGCTGACATCCCCTCCTCTTTCAAGAAAACGGTAATTTATCCAATAGGTACACAAAAATGGTCCCTTAGACTTACTTACTTACTTAAGGTGGCGCTACAGTCCGGGGCGGACCTGGGCCTCAACCAACAAGCGTCTCCAGCCAGCTCGGTCCCTAGCTAGCTGTCTCCAGTTTCGCACGCCAAGTTGGTTGAGGTCCACTCCCACCTGGGTGCGCCACCTGAGTCGCGGTCTTCCTCTACTGCGCCGTCCCTCGGGATTGGATTCGAAGACCTTCCGGGCTGGAGCGTTGATGTCCATCCGCTCTACATGACCTAGCCATTTAAGCCGTTGGACTTTGATTCTGCTAACTAGGTCAGTGTCGCTGTACAGCCCGTACAGTTCGTCGTTATATCTTCTCCTCCATTCTCCATCTATGCGTACGGGACCAAAAATCGCGTGAAGAATTTTTCTCTCGAAGCATCCTAAGACGCTCTTATCTTTCTTTGACAGGGTCCAGGCCTCAGCGCCATAAATGAGAACCGGGATAATGAGTGCCTTATAGATGGTGATTGTACATGCTCGAGAGAGGACTTTACTTCTCAATTGCCTTCTAATTCCAAAGAAGCAGCGATTTGCAAGAGTTATTCTTCGTTTGATTTCAGCGCTGGTGTCGTTGTCTGCATTAATAGCGGTGCCTAGGTAGACAAAGTCCTTAACTACCTCAAAGTTATAGCTGTCCATGGTGACGTTTTGTCCAAGACATCGTCGTTCAGTGTCCTTTTTTGATGACAGCATATATACTTGGTCTTGTCCTCATTGACCACTAAACCCATCTTCTTCGCTTCCGTCGCCGTCGCAATGCTCAAAAACGCTCCACTGACATCACGCTTTGATCTTCCAATTATGTCAATATCATCTGCGTATCCGAGTAATTGGATGGATCTTTGGAAGATTGTGCCTCTAGTGTTGATGGTTGAGTTTTGAGCTCTTCCCTATAGATGCTGTCATACGCGGCTTTAAAATCGATAAAGAGATGGTGGGTATCGATTTGAAGCTCCTGGGTCCCTTAGACATCGCTGAGAATTACCGAGGTATATTAGTAGAGAGACTTGAAAATGAGTCGAAAGGAAAAATATTCTGTCGGATCTTCAAGCCGGATTTAGAAAAAACTTTTCTTCAATAGACCAGATCTTCACTCTTCATCAATCATAAAAGCTTTTCAAGCAAGGAATAAAAAAGTATATTCTTTCTTTGTGGTCTTCAAAGCGGCTTTTGACCTTGCGCACTCTTCTATAAGCTTTCGCTAATATATTGGAACTAATGCAGCAGTCTGGGATGGGAAGATATTTTCAGAATGGTTCGAAACATGTCCGGAGTAAAACAAGGTTATCCACTCAGTGCCTTGTTCTTTTCGCTGTTCATAAATGACATAGAGAAAGCCTTACCTGGAGGAATACGAATATCTGATTCTGTTATAAATGTGGTTCTGTTCGATGAGGACCTTTTCCTGTTTTCAGAATCATCAATAAACCCACAGTTAATGATAAATCGCTAGATTACTGTGATAGGTGGGGATTATCTATTAATTCAGACAAGTCATAAATAATGATCTTCTCACGATTCTCAAGAAGCCTAATCGGAAATAGATGGTACTTTAGTGGAAATCTTTTAGAAATATACAAATAAATTAAATATTTAGGTGTAAAGCTAAATTTAACACTAACTTTCGCCAAACACCTTATGGAAAAAGCCAGCACCTCTCAAAGCTTATTGAATTTATCATGGAAAAATGTTTTTTTTTTTTCAAACGACAGAATAATCCTTTCAGCCAAATATAAAATATTTGATGCCGTTTTGAAATCAACTCTGTGCTACGTTTCTTAGGTCTGAGGTGCAGATGAGAACGAAGTGGTAGAACAATTTCAAAGAAATTTTTTGGGAAAACTTCAACTTACCGCAAAATACACCGATTTAGGCAATATATTTAGAAACCGAAATACCGAAACTTTTCACGAGCACACTCGAGGCGCAGGCTGATCACTTTATTAAAACTTGTACATACCAGGAGAATAGACTATCGAAAGAAATGCTTTTATACGAGCTGAGGAATAAAGATTGGTGGATCATTAACCGTTAAACCCATTTTTGCCGCCTCTGCCTCAATACTCACAAAAGCCCTATTGACACCACTCTGAGTTCTTTCGATTACATCAATGTCATCAGCATATACTAGTAATTGAACAGACTTTTGAAAGATAGTGCCTCTAGTGTTGACGTGTGAGCTCTGCACTATTCTTTCAAGCCCGATGTTAAAAAGATCACATGACAGCGCATCACCTTGTCTAAAACCTTTTTTGACATCGAAAGGTTCTGTTAAGTTGTTTTCAACCTGTAGTAGATTGGGTACTTTACCAAAGCGCTGCATAGGTCAAGTATAAGAGAATGAAGTAAAGAAAATTATAATAAACATGAATTAAAGAAAACAAACGATAAATGTAAATGAAGTAAAATGAAGAGATTAGTCTAAGTTCAGCATTCATAGAATAAAGTTACATATATTATATTGTTTAAAAGTTTTTCTCTTTATATATATATTTTTGATTGAGATCTTCACAACCTTTATGGTGCAGCGTGAATTCTCAACGGACGAGTTTGACAGGGATGCCAAAACTAGGCTCTGTTCTAGGTTTATGTACCTGTAAATTTCGTTTCACCTGTTCATAAAACTTTCGAACTTTATTCCTGCTTTTTAACCTCTGAACATCTTCGACCGCACGCTTCTCATGCCCTCTCTTTTTCCCTCTGAGAAGTACATCTAAGCTCCTACACATAAATATTCGATATGTCTTCATCCTAGCCAAGCTCACATTATAAGCTTTTTTAGTACTTAATTCTTTTATCTTATGAGATTGCAACGCTCTCTTCTAATTTGCCCTTTAATTTAAGGAATCTATAATAGGGGAATATGTACCTCCTATTCCGGGTAATAAAAGTTTCTGGGTACAAAACTTCCAACAGGTATAACAAAATGTGTGGCCTCATTCTAGTGGTTAATAGTGTATATGACTTTGTTGGTTCAAATGGTGTTTCTAAGACAAATCTTGTAAAATTTTGAAAAACCTAATGGGTTCATATTTTTCAATGTATAACAGAAAATAATTCTGTAGAATTTGTTATTTTAATTTAGTCTGGTTTTTCAAATTTTTGTTTCGAAAGTGTTTTGACCTAAAAAGTTCTATAAACTTAAATTAGAATAATTGTACTTCTACTTATACGCGATCACTTTATCTTTGAACTCAATTTTGAAAGTACTATCGAATGAGAGATTTTTTTAAGCCGCACATCAAGAACGTGGAATGATTTCCCTAACTCTGGATTTCAACCTTTGAGAAGAAAACATATTTTTTTTTCACTGTATTTAAACATGTTGGGTAAGTCATAATAAATGTGTGAAATTAATGTTTAAAAAATTAGTTTAAATACGTTTTTAGACAAAAATCCAATATAAATTTTGTTCTATAATGTTAAAAACAACTACATGTCTCACACCAAACAGTCTCTTTTTAAAGTTCTTAACTTGTTGTGCTCTTAAAACAATGAAGACACATTTTAAACGTTGACATTTTTGAATATAAGTGAGAACATAATACCAAAACTCTATTTCTTTACTGAAAATATTGTTACTTCCATTACATTAACTTTTAACGGCTTGGGTTAAAACCTCAAGAATTGAAAATTGTGCAATTTAATTAAAACATGCTCCAAATATTTCACATTGATCAAGAAAGATGCAAAATATGAGGATGAGGTTCAACATGTAGATATGTCAAAAAATAATTTCTGTTCATAGGAAATATCAAGTTATTCAGAGGAATCAAGTACCCCGCGCATATGCCGTCGGGCATTGTTTCCAAAAGTCGATCCTACGTACTTAAAATCAAAATGTTTAAAAGAGGCCATCAATAATTTTTGGTTTCTTAGAAAAATTAAGCAAATATATGTACAATTAAAAATGGAATACTACTTTCTATAAATATAGGTACTTTGTAACAAAATTCAACATCCAATAGGAGAACTTACAAACAAATAAAAATACACAAAACATAAATTCACACTAAACATTTTCCGATAAGTTTTAATCAACTTATTCAAATATTTCTTGAAGAGTCTTAAAGTAGCTCACTTTTGCAATTTTCTTTCTAAAAACAATTTAACTGCAATCATCATTAAAACAAAATTTAATTGCCCACTTAAAACTTTGTTTTTGTTTTTTGTTTTTCATTTAGATTTAGGTTCGTATCTTAAAGATAATTTCAAATCTTCTTTAAACCAATCCAGAGTAACAAGAAACTACTTAGGTTAATTAATTTGTGTTTAGAAAAAAAAATAGAAACGAAGAACAACAAATAAAAATACAAGTACAACAAAAATACTGTACTTACTTACAAAAGGTGGTTCATGTAGATTATAAAAAAAAAACAACATGGAAACGAGTCTTACATTCCCCTTTTTCATCTTGAAAATTTACAAACCGTAGGTACGTATTTTAATGTTTCCTCCAATATTTTAAAGTAGGGAGGTATGCATTGCCTTTTATAGATTAAATATGGTAGATACTCTTGGCTTTGTACAACTTTACCTAAGTTCTTCTATCTAAGGTTTGTTTGTATTCATTAAAATATATGAATCCAAACTGTTTACCTTTTTTCTGTAAACTATAATGAAATGTGTTTTTGCTAATAATAATAAGAAGTAAGAACAATCGACCTGGTTGCCGTTTGAGAAGATCATATTTTTATATTTATGATGGTTTCCACTTCGTTTTAGCACATTAAGATGGAATTTAAAAAGCTTTCTAAGGTCCAAATTTTTCAAAGCAATATAAAATTAGAGTCTTTAAATAACAACAGAAAACATATACATATTTTTTGTGAATGAATTTTTTATTATTATAATCTATTCGATTATTTCATGTCATTTATTTTTTAAATATCACTTCAGACAAGTGGCATAAATATTGAATTCCAATACTTCAGAAGTTGCTTGTTTGATTTCATAAATCAATGACTTAACATAGCCACTTAAAAGGTAATTCGCAGTCTTTAATGGCTGGAACACAAACACGCTTCAGCTCCGGCTTCGCTTGACGTTTACGAGTTCAGCCATAGGAATTTAATGCATGCTAACACAATGAAGCTTCAAAATCACGTTCCATTTGACAATCGTAAGGAAAACAACGTAATGTTACGTAATGTGGCGGAAGTTCTAGTTCAAATTTGCTGAACATTTGGTTTGTCTTACAGCTCAACAGCTGTACAAAAGTCAACGAACAAAATACATTTGCTTTTGGAGGGATTGGTTATAAAAGGCTGTGTAAGCTACTTCCGCGACAAATTTAATTTTTTCGATTTCAAAACTTATATTTTTTGTATTTTGAGAAAAAATAACAGCTGCTAATGACAGAAGTGCCATTTAAGAAATGTCATATTGGAAGTGTCATTCAAAGCAATCTCGAAGCAGGCCCAACGTTACGCAGGCGAAGCCAAATGACCACTTACAAGATCACTTCTAGAAATAAAATTGTTGCCAAGTTGATTTTGCAATTAATTGACTTTTCTCTGTATTACAAGATTTTCGTTTGTTGTTAAATAAATGTTTACTATTTGTAAGTTTGTATCCTGTCCTTAAGGCCGTAGGTTATCTTACATTTGTGTAATAAACCTTTCTTATAACTTTATATGGTCCTCTAAAAAATCAGTAGTGATATAACATAAGTTATTGCTAAATGTGTCGGGGTTTTATACTTATCAATACTTTAAGTATTGGTAAGATGCAATACTGCATTTTTCAAAAAGGTCTACAGACTTAAAGACACACTTTTCAACTGATTCAATTATTATTGTTGCTGGACAAGGGTCATCTGTAGTTAATAATTTTATGATAGCTGAAAACTGGGAGAAATTTGTGACATATTTTGAGGCAAAAGAATGTTCGTACTCAAATCAACTTCTATTTGTTGTAACTTTCCAATGGACTTTATAAAGACAATTGATGAGAACTCGAGCAATCTACCGTGATTGCCATGGCTCTATTGGAAGCCTTCTAAAGCGTCGACTTATAGGCAGCGACTAGACGTCAACCTTCAAGAACACCAAAATGCAGACTCTATCTTTTTGGAAAATATTGTAAGATTAGTGAAAAAAGGAGTGAAAAGGCAACGAGGATTGGTTTAATGAAGAATTCTTTTCAAGGCTTTTTTTAATAACTGCATTGAGGCGAACAAAAAGTTTGAGAAACTTTTCAATAAAAAAAAAATATGAAAAACGTCAAACATATTGAGTGGCAAACTGCAAAAATTCAATAGAATTTTGGAAACTGTAAAAGTTTTGCTGCGTCCAAAACACTGTATATGGAATTGTGCTACACACCCATTTCAAGAATTTACTTAATATCTTTATTTTATCAAAAATTGGGCATTATGCGTCACCTCGATATACCAGTGGGGTTCTATAGATCCTCAATTCTAAGAAAATTAAAATAAACGTTTTAGTGTCTAAAAGATGGAAAAACTGCAGCTAAGAACTATAAGGATCAGTGATGGAAGCTTCGGGCTACACTACAATATCTTTTCTTAACGCAACATATAAGACTTTAAAGAATATGCTACATAAGCAGCTCTTATCATGGATAGAAACAGGGCTACTTTTAAATGAATTCCAAGCTGGTTTTAGTTACTCCACCATTGATAATATTTTCATTCTTAGAAGTTTAGTGATGGAGAGGTTTCAGCAAGAAAACAGCTTTTGAAACAATTAATCATGGAGCTTTGTTTTATTAGTTGTATGGTTTAAAAGTATCACATAAATTCGGTCGTGTGGTCGAAGAATAGTGAGAAGAAACTAAGTCGTCAGTGTAAAATGGTGCAGAACTTTCTGACTTCGTAACTATATGGTTTTTCAATAAGGGTGGGTAGATTTTGTGTGTAGAAGTCGTGGCGTTTGCTGTTTAGCATGTAGCGCCGTCCTAATGGAACCACATGTCGTCTAGGTCCCTATGGTTCAATTTGGACCATAAGAAATTAGTTATCATCGTTATGTAGTGCTCGCTGTTGACAGTGATCGCCTTACTAACGTCGTTATTAAGAAGTTACGTACTTACTACGCCACCGGCCTAAAATCCAAACCAAACGGTTACTTTTTAAGGATGTATTATCACCTGGTAAACTTCACGTGGGTTGGTGTCGTCCCATATACGTCAATTTTACTTGTCAACACAACCATTCGTCAAAAAATGCTGCTCGTCACTAAAGATGACGTTTCTGGTCCATTTCCAAACGATTTGAAGCCCGCTCAGCGAACAAACGGAGTTGTCTATGGTCATGAACTTTGAGCTCCTGGGTCAGTTGGATCTTGTACGGGTATATCCCAAGTCCCGAAGCAAAATTCGCCAAGTTAATGTCTAGAAAAGGCTGAGTTCTTGTGCACGGCGAGGAACAGACTGACTCGGGTTCTGCTGTAAACTTAACGGGTGATGCGTTCTCTGCCGATCTTGCGTTCATTTAAGAGTCGACTGTTAAAGGCCACGCGAAACGTTTGCGTTAACGAACACTCATTTTGATAATAAAGTGTTATCATTAGAACGTGCTGTTCAATCGTGTCACTTGCAATGATGATTTAGCTTAAGCAACTATATAATGAACAAAAGATTTGAAAGATGGCACCAACAAAAAATGGCCGCCAAAACAAATATACACGCGCCAATTTAAAACCCTTATGCAACAAAAATGAGGCAGGGTTGCACATTCAGCCCTACATTATTTTCGCTTTTTATCGATGACCTCAATGATTACCCTATTGGCGGAGTCGATTATGCAGGAGTTTGTATCAAAGCTTTATTATTTGCAGATTGTCTGCATAAAGTAAAAACAGACATTAAATTCTCTTAGAAAAGATGCTTTATAAACGCTAACATCGGGATTAGTAGCAAATTCAAGCTGTTTGAAACGGTTGTGAAAAAACTCTTCAAACACTTTGTTAAGAAAATCACTTCTTATGTTAGAAACAGGACTATATCCCCTTCTCATAAGGACATTGAAACTGCAGGCTGACAATCTTCTAAGTGCCTTTTGGTTAGAAAGGTAGTTCTTAAAGCTATCCAATATAATAAAATCTTTTACAGAAGTGATCAAGTCTTGTAGCATGTTTTAATATCAATTTACCTTTAAACATAGACAATATACCGAATTGTAACCCCATCCTGTAGGAAGTAATATCCAAGATGGACGAGAATTGTAGCAAGCTACAGGAGCTATTATTATTATATTATTAGTTCTGTCCTATACCCTGAAATGCAGGGGACACCATCGTAAAAAAATTGCACCTCCGCTATTCTTAAATTAATTGATTCATAGAAGTCATTTCAGTCATGTACGATTAAATCACTTTTCTGTAATCTCTATCCAACATTGATTCTGGTTTAAAAAACAGTAACGAGGATGTTTACAATTATAACACCAAATTAGAAAAATCTCCTTTAACATTTTTTGTATTTAAGTAGGGTTTCACTCGGGCCCCACACTAAATCTTCACATTTCAATAGTAGATACAATATAAGCCGAAAACACGTAAGTAACTGAAACACAGACAAATTTCACTGTACAGCAAAATTTTTGTCTGTCCCAGAAACAAAAAAAAAAATTTTAAATGATAAGATGTCCTAAATCGAATCTTGCCTTTAAATTTGTCCCATTACATCTGGGTTTTAAAGTGTTAAAACAACCAAAAACAGTGTTTTTAAGACTAAGTTCAAAATATCTTTTTAACAACAAACTTAAATCATTTTCTTATAGATACAATTTAAATCATTTTAGTACCTTACTTTAGTTACTGGAAATTCTCATTGGTCTTTATTTGACTCTAATTGATACTTCCATAGTTTTAGAGTTAATTTTCAATGCTGATTTCGAATCTTTTTCGAATTTTAACTATTAGGTCAAGTTTTAAAAATAACCGTTTTCAACATTATTTTTGTAATATAACAAATGCAAATACTTGATTTTATATAGAATTGCTTTGACAATAGAACAAAACTAAGACTTTCAAACCGTTCTATCTTGTTATGTTTGAAACCATTTAGCGTTTCCTTAAGATTTTTGTAAGACAGGTGAAATGTATCAACTTATGAAGATTTTTATAATATTAAATAAAATAAAAAAAGTATTTTTTAACTTGATATTGAAGAAACGGACTATAAATTTTATCATGGATTTTATGAAAAAAAAGCTACTTCATAAATTTAGATATACTCAAAATTAAAGTCTGTTATAATACATATGTACCTTGTTTACACTCTAATCGAGATTTTACACAAACTGCAAATTTAAAACAATAAAATATCTACAATCCATAAACTTATTTTGAGTGAATTCAATTTATCACTGATGGTACAACCGGCCTTTAGTGGTATTTGATGATGATAAATATGGTTTAAGTGGTATAAAAACAATTACCTTTGGATCCACTCAAAGTATAAATTAAGCCTCAGGCTACAAAAATATATACAAAAACGTTTATTACTTTATTATAAACTGTTTTAAGTGTTTTAACTAATATATAAACTTATATTTGCTTATATGTTAAATCCTCCCCACCACTATTCCCATTATCCATACATCAATATCTGATGAATTCGATTCCATTTCGAATTGTGGCATGAATTTATGTGCTCGTGTAGCCGCAACTTGATGAATAGGTAAATTGATATCTATAATTTACATCCGTCATTTGGTAAATACAGGGTGGGTCAAAAGTTTTGGATGTTTTTAATTTATTTACTTTCGTTACATTTTTTAAAATTCTAACAAAACAAAAAACAATAGAAAAACTTAAACATTTAAACTAAATTATTGGATTTTTTAGAATAAAAGAATAATTTTCTTTAGTCGGTGATTTTATTCTTTCATTGATGAAAAATGCATTAAATAAACACGGTGGCAGGGTTCGAGCCTTGGTAGAAATCTTAAGGGAAATCCAATAAATCTTCTTTAAATGGACTTTACTCTATTTATATATGGACCGCATAATATGGCCCCCTATACAATACAACCATACTCTAAGTTAGATCTTAAAAATGAGACTTAAACAGTTTTAAGAACATACTCGTAATAATCAAAAAATTCTCGAGAGAATCTTTAAATAAAACCAAGAGTCTTGTTAGCATTTTAATTGCTGTATTCAAAATGGTCAATAATAATAAAGATTTATAGAGACGCTTTATAGCGATTATGTTAGATCCATTTTGTGGCATTGAGAAAAAAGATTAAGTCTCTCATCTTTGTCTCAGATAGCTCATCAAGTTCGTGAAAGAATGCTTTTCCAAAGCATTTCATTCTAGTGTTTGCCAAAGCAGGACATTTGCAGAGGCAATGGATTATCGTTTCACTTTCTCTTGGGTCACTACAACTACGGCAAAAGGTGTTGTAGGAGATACTCAACTTCTCCGCATGAACTCCTATTGGCCAATGTCCGGTAAAAACCTCAACAATCCTTGCTATATCTTGCCTTGGCCTGCATATAAGATCGTTTGTACGGGTTTTACTATAGGTGGGCCATATCTTCCTAGATATAATGCAGTTGGGTAAAGTGCTCCACCTTCGGTTTGATTTAGTTTGGTTCATAGAAAAGATTTTACCCTTCATAGCACCAAGAGTGAGCTATGAAGGGCTGATCCTTGCCTGGCTAGCTCGTCAGCCCGTTCATTTCCCACGATACCACTTTGGCCCGGAACCCAGATCAGGGTGACACCGAGGTTAATATTCAGGTTCGCAAGCTCATCGCGACATTGCTGGACCAATTTAGATGAGGATGTGGCCGAGTTAATAGCTTTGAACTGCTGCCTGACTGTCTGTACAGATAGCCGAATTTCGGTTTTGGTTTGGGCTTTGTTTAAGTATCTTACATGCCTCCCTTATTGCCAGCAGTTCAGCCTGAAAAACGCTAGCAAAGTCTGGAAACCTAAAGGATTTAGCTACATTTACCTAGGGACTCAGAAAAGATCGCAGAACCAACTCCGTACCCCATCTTTGAGCCGTCAGTAAAGATGATTGTGTCGAAACCTTTCGACACGATTTCATCCTCCCAATCTTCTCTGGATGGGAAAATAACCTTAAAGCCCTTACTAAGGCTCAAAGTAGGAGGTCTACCGAGATAATATCTAAGGGAATCAATTTCGTTGTGTTGCTGTGACCATAAGGTTTTCACAACCAGCTGTTTGATTCCTTCATCCTCATAGCGCTGCAGGAAACTATGTATTTAATAAAAAGTTCGATTGGTAGAAGATCTAAAATAACGTTTAAGGCGTCCTTTGGGCAAGTACACATGGCCCTTTGCTGCCCACACAAGCTGTTCTTTGAACCTTCTTTAGCTTATCAATATTATAGGCTTTGCTAAGAGCAGGCCATCACACAATCGAACCATATGTTAAGATTGGACGTACTACGGCTGTGTACGTCCATAAAATTATCTTCGACTGAAGTTCCCACTTTTTTTTGCTGCAGGCGTAGAAGGCAACACAGGGCTTCTTAACCCGTACTCCAATATTTAGTTGTAAGTTTAGTTTAGGGTCGGGTATAACTCCCAAATATTTTGCACTGGAACACCATTGATAGGATTTGACCGTTGAGTCGAGGTAGCGTGAAGGGCGGTACTTAAGTTTTGGTGGTAAAGAGCAACAGTTCAGTTTTACTTTGGTTAACTCCTAGTCCACAATTCGAAGCCCACGTGCTAACTTTTTTCAAAGCTGACTCCGTGATTTCACTAATCACAGAGGTGTACTTTCCTGATACCAATAGCACCAAATCATACGCAAAGTCTACAGCCTTCACTTCACATCTTTCTAATTTAACAAAAATTGTATCCATGACCAGAAGCCATAGAAGAGGCGAAAGGCCTAGAGTGGCTCGAATCGTCCTACCACTGAGCATGGAAATAATCTATTCTCGAATGAAGTCTTCTACACAGAACTTAACGAGCGATTGTCCTATGGATTCGGTATGGACGTTGTTAAAAGCACCTTCTATGTCTAGTAAGGTGGCAAGAGTAAATTCTTTATAATGGATTGTTTGATCTACAGAACGCACTACCTCATGGAGGCCAGTCTCCGTAGATTTGCCCTTAAGATAAGCATGCTGAGAGCTTTCCAGAGGTCGTCCAACTAGGATTTCTCTAATATGGTAATCAAGAATGCGCTCCAAGGTTTTAAGCACAAAAGATGTTAAGCTTATTGGTCTGAAATCCTTCGCGGATTCGTGACATCGCCTACCCACTTTCGGGATAAAAACTACTTTGACCTGTCTCCACAACATGGGCACATGTTTGAGAAGGAGGCATCCTTTAAAATTTGTTCCAGCCATGGAGCTGCCACATCATGCTACTTATGAAGCATAACTGGTAGTATGCCATCCATGCCTGAGGATTTATATGGAGGAAAAGTATTGATGGCCCACAAAATATTTTCTCTGGTTATAACGGAATTGACTTGCTCCACATGAGCTACGTTTAGCTCTTTGGTTTTCAGCGATTCGGGGTTATCACTCTCGCAACCCGGAAAGTGCGTCTTCATCAGTAGCTCAAGAGATTCGGCTGGAGAGGCTGTCCAGGTTCTATCAGGCTTTTTTAGAAATGAAGGATTACAATGTTTCTTCGATAAAACTTTGGTGAGCCTTGCGGAGTCCCTATGCCTTCGATTGATTGACAGTATTCTTTTGGCTGATGACAGGGCTTGCTTGTAAATTATAAGAGAGTCTTTAAACAGTTGGTTAAACTTATGTTTGTGGCAGATATTAAAAATTGTCCTTGTCATTTTCCTAAGACTAGACAGTTCTTCATTACACCAAGTAGGAAGGGTTTTATGGCTATATTTAACTGGGCAAGAGACTCTTAAAGCTTTACTTATAGATGTTTCAAAGGTTTTCACCTTTGATTCAAGGTCTCCTATCGATTCAGTGAGATTCGGTAAGTTCCTTAGTTTGGAATTAGCAATTTGACTGAATTTCGTCCACTCATTTTTTTGGCATTTCTGTAAGGCGGAGGGTTTTTCGACTCGAAATTAATTTGGGAAACTCTCCAATTCGCCACTAATAAACTACTGTTGTTTACTAAAGTCCTCCCATCCATCATAATTTTTCGAGCTTCTAAAGACGAAAGTGAGAGTATTGCCTCTGTTAAAAGTGGTCATATTATTTTCAATAATAAAATGAAAAAGTGACTCACCTCGTTCGTTGATCTCAGAACTTCCCCAAAGGGTATACCGAGCATTTGCGTCGCCTTAACAGAGTTAGATGTAGGAACATTTTTACATCATCGGCATATATAAGAGTAACAGAATTAAAAAGGACGAATGATCGTTAATAAAAAGCAAAAATAATAAGGGACAAACGTGCGTACCCTGAGGTACACCAGAGTTATTAGTAAAGTATGTATCACGTTCACTCTTAAATACAAAATTATAGAAACTGACTTTGAGTTATGAAGATATCCATAACACAAATTTGTTTTTAAGACTTAAATCTTGTAGTTGTCTTTCAAAAATACGGTGGTTAAGTTTGTCAAATGCTTTGCTTAGTGAAAATACAGTCACCTTTTTCTTGGATCGCGTTGACTAGCACATTGACGCTCACTTCTCGGTACACATTAAATCAATGCGTTGAACTTATTTTGTGATAAGGCAGAATTTAATACCGGGGCAACGCATATTTGATGTATTTCTATAGCAACGTACAATATGGAAAGTAAGTTGAAAGATTGTTTTATAACTTAATTCCTTAATACAAGTTGACTCTAAATATGTCAGATTGGCTCATATACACTTTCATTAAGAATAATAGTTTCTGGTCTTTTAACTCGCAAGTTTGCTGTTTAAGTGCCTTGAAAAAAGAAGAAACCTACATTAAGAGATACGAATACTTATTTTTTCGAATTAGAAATACATTTTTGACCCACCCTGTACCCTGTTTTGTGTCTGTATCTGTGTCTGTTTTTCTATCTATCTTACTTGCAAAACTAACCATTATAGCTCTGATTTTGTGATTGATTGAATTGATTGGATATACTCGTACCTGTGCCCGTTCGTTTGTGGGGGCTAAATGCTGGGTGGTTTGTATTTTATTTGTTATTGCTTTCGGGGTCCGATTTCAATACAGCCAGCGCCAGCCAGCGATAGAGGTGGGCAGTATCAATGGGCTGGCTTATAGTAGCTAGCTTAGCTATTTGTTTATTATAGTCTTTAAGGCCATTAAATTATTGATACGTGTGCGAAATTAATTAGTTTAATTAATATACACGAATAGACAAACGAAATGGGAATATTTTGAATACAAAATACTTATATGTTGGTTGAAAGGTAACTCAAATCGCTGCCCACCCAACTTCTACGTCTGCTGTCATATATACACATTATAGAAGAAAGATAATTAAATTTAATTAATGGCTTTTTTTTAGATAATATTAAATTTTATTTCACTTAGCTAAAAGGCAAAGTATAGATACATACATTAATTTGTTGTTTTTATTTCGTTGTTGATTTTTTTTTTATTTTAAATTTTAATTGATGACTGATGTGAAGTTTTAATTTATTGAGTGGTTAGAAATTTATTTTAAAAAAATGTTAATTTTGTCACAACCAAACCAAGGATGAATAGGTATAGTAATAATTCATTTTGTGATTTGTTATTTTGATTGTTGGTAGTTTCATTATTTGTATATATTTCCTTGTATTATATGTACATTATATCAAAGTTAACATAAGTTTATGGATACTTACAAGTTCAGATACATTTAAATACTAATTGCTGGGTATTAAATGGTTGAGGTAATTTTGATGAAATAGTGATACAGGAACAGGTGCCTGGGTAGGTATTTTATATGATGAAAATGAGAATAGAGAATAGCTATTACTTATCAACAAGATCGTTAAGTATACATTTTAATTGTTAATGATTTTATTTTTGTTGAATTATATGGTTATTGAAACAGATAACTGCAGGAGAACAATAGTTAACTGAGCTTTAAACACTGATTAAATATACTTATGCATTATGGTATGATGAAATAATGTTAGAGATGACATAACGGTTTAGATTGAGGCTTGATTTCATTGAAAACAAAATTTTGAGTTTAATTATCAGTTTCCAGTCGTGGTCAACAAAATACAAGTTTAAAAGAAATTTTTAAAATTTTAAAGTTTTATATATATGATGGAAACATAAATGCTACGAGTAATAATATTTTAAAAATAAAATAAATAAAAATTAATTTCAATGCTGGATCATCGACTTTAAGACTTGAAAATTCTTCTACAAAAGCTCTAAACGACTATGAAGGAACCTTGAAAATCCGATCCGATTCGGTTAGGTTACAATGGTTTCTGAATCTTAAATCTGTTCTATTGGTCATTGATCAATTATCTTTAAACACTTACCTAACCAATAAACTAAAGCTACTAAATGAATTAGAACCATCTGTAAACTTTCCATCATTTCAAAGATGTTTAGATTGCCTTGTCAATGGTCTTATGGGTGATTTTCAACACGGGTTTTAGAAGGGCATATCTATAAATAAATAAATTGGGTGGCGCAACAGTCCGTTGAGAACTAGGGCCTAGTGACTTACAACTTTCAACCATTAATGTGTGCGAATAATTTTGTCAGGAATGGAGGGGACCTACAGTTTATATGCCGAATCCGAGCGGCTAATTTGAGAAAGCACTTTTTCATGACAAGAGTTACTCTTGGAGAATTTGTGAATTCCTCGCAAGATGCAGTACCCGGGGGAACAACTTAAGATGGCATAGGCCGGGATCGAACCCAAGACCTCTGGCATCACAGTCCAACGCACTAACCATCATGCCACGGGTAGGTACTACTACAATTTGTATATAAGGTTACAAATAATTATTGTATGTTTTGACTTTAGAACATTTCCGGTCTTGTTTCGTCAAAGGGTATTGAATCTTGGCTTCTTAATGGACGTTTAATTATTCCTTTCCATTTTATCCTCGTAACCCTATAAAATTTGTCCGCAAAAGGTGGAAAATCATTTGAACAAGGATATTGATGCGGTCATTAAACTTTTGAATCCACACTGTCTTGTTGGAATTATTTTTACTCCAAATAATTTGCAATGACATGAGATATAAAAGGTTTGTAAACCTTCTGCTGTGTGCGAGTAATAAACCATAATAAGGTAAAGCTATCACCAGTAAAGTATTTAAAGACAAATATACCTATACAGCCTTTCTGCCAAAATAGTGATTTTTGCGAAATGTACATTTTCAAGATTATCAGGAGGGATTTAGTTGACTCTAAAAATAAACAATTTTGGTTCTTTACACTCCAGTTAAGCCAGTAATGAGAATATTTGTTATTGAATACATTTTTTTTAATAAGAGTTCGTTACGTAAGGGTGAATCCAGACTTTCAATAAGCGGGGGGGAGTTCACACACTAAACATAAAGATGAGTTTTTGAGCATCTCTTATGTAAAAAATCATATTTAATTGTCTCTAAAGGAGGCTGACAACATTTAAGTAACATAATGTGTATCTTAACCTAACATTTACATATTTTAGAACTTTAGTTTAGATTATTTAAGAACACTGTTATCCAGCAAAAAATATATTGTCTAACTAAATTCAATTTGGAATGCTATATATGAAAGCATTCCCAGATTCCAACAGGATTTTAAATATGCTTTAAACATTGATTATACGTATACATTTATATCTGATAGTAGGTATGATTAAATAATTTGAAAAATGACATAACGATTTTCATTTAAGAAAAAAGCTTTGAGTATAAACTAATTATCAGTTCCCAGTGGTCAATAAGATACACTTTTTTGAGGAAATTCTAAAGTCTGATATTAACGATGATGGGAGCATAATTGCCAAGAGTAGTTATATTGTACCTGGAAAAGTGAATTTTCATTCCTGTTCATCGACTTTTAGGCTCTGTATAAACACACCTATCTTCAGAAGGTCTATACGGCGACTGACGAATTCTGCATCTCTGGAAAATTGATCAAGTTGACCTAGGCTTCTATAGAAAAAGAACTCTTCTAAACTTTTCCAAACGTGTACAAGGTTTTGATAGAAGGAGTCCAGCTACCATACAACAGAATGGAGTTAATACGGAAGGAATTATCTTCAACCGACCGGTTCAATTATTAAGAAAAGAGGAAAATATATAGACATGATCACAAGTTGGCATTGCTGTTAACGAGGATAGGAGCAAAAGCCTTCTTGCGAACTAAATAACCTCTATCCACCGGCTTTCACAAAACGTCATTATTGATAGCATTAATTTCGAAGTATGTAAGGAGTTCATCTATCTCCGAGTTAACGTTGTCCAGATTCCAGTGCATTCTCGTACAGCTCGTATTACAGAAAATAATACTGTTCGCGATGGTGTTACCAAAGAGCCTCTTACGTCGTCGTTTACGAGGTGTAATTGATACAAGAACTGGTTCTTGACCATTTCAAGCGTTGGCAATTGTCAAAATGGTGGCAAGAAATTAAAACAGTGGATAATTATATTCTCATCATCTGAGGCACATTTTTAACGCAGTGAATTCCCCAATTGCCGCATTTGTGCTTATTCTTATCCAAGAGTGATTGTTGAAAAACCAATGCAACCACAAAGAGTAACTTTTTATTGCGGTTTTTGAGCTGGTGGCTTTATCGGGTCATACTATTCTCAAAAGAGGCTAATCATTAAGTTACTTTGAATGGTGTTCGCTATCGTTAGATGATAACGAACTTATTTTATTTTACCCCGAATTGGAAGTTTTGGGTGGACTATGCATCTTGCCACACAGCTAACGAAACAATTACTCTTTTCCTTACGACAAATTCAATTGCTTTCTCACTTGGTGGTGATGTAAATTGGATGACGAATTAATGTGATTTGACACCAATGGATTTCTTGGAGTTATTTGAAAGAAAAGGTGTACGTCAATAAGCCAGCACAGTTCACTGTTCAATGGCTAAAGTCTGAGATAATTCGTCACCATAACGGCAAAGAACCTCAATTATGTTTCAGCTTCTTCAAAAATTTGCACCATCGGATGGAGGTAAGCCGCCATATGTATTTTGTTCCATACATAATTAAACCATATAAATTCTATCATGATAAAGATATATTACATTATTTTCTTAAATAATTTGTGTTTTTCTATTAACTGCGCAAAGATATGGATGTAGTATAAAAAGTTTAAACACGTCGATATTATTGACTTGGTCACGTTGGGTATATTTACAATAAAACAGAGCTTCCAGAATCTTCGAATCCCCCAACATAGAGATGGCATTGAAAACCGAATATTCTCTAGTTGAAAGGCCAAGTCATCGCGGATTTCAGAGCACATGGTTTAGAAGACTGGAAACAACGTGATCTAAAGGATGAATTTCTGATGTTGAGAGCATTCGACACAAATGAGAACTGATTCAAAATAGATTATGGTAAATAATTCCGCTAAGTCAAAATTCTTTATTTAATTTTTTTGTCATGTCAATTGTAGGTATTAAGTGGCCTTAGATTGTTTTTTTTTTTAAATTAAAGTACGTGCATTATTTTTAATTTCAAAATTTTTTGTTTTTTATTTATCGATATTTCTTAAACCCTTAAATATTTTTTAGTAATGTTTGCTGCCTCCTGTTGTCTTAATTACTTCAAGTAACCTGTGATGTATGGATTCATAGAGTGCTGTCAGATAATTGAGAAAAATTTGTGCCCCGACCCGTTTTATGGCTTCAATAATTTCATGGGGTTTTTTGGTATCACCGTCCTAATTTTTAAACTTTTCTACAAAGCCATCCCCACAAGTTTTACATGATGTTCAAGTCAGGAGATTATGTAGGCCATTGTAACAGGTTTACGTTTTTCTCTTGAATCCAAGCTTTTGTTTGTAAGGTTTGTATTTGTGCATTATCTTATTGGAAAGTCCATTGTTGTTCACCAAATAAATGAGAAAACTGCGGAAATGGTCGTTCCAGAATCGATTTTTAAGTTCTTGCCGTCATTTTATAGCTTTAAAAATCCAGCTCCACGACCCCCTAATCGGTGATTGCTTCCCATACTATTAAACCGCACCCATTGATGTGCCGTTTTTCAAGAAAGATTTCATCAGATCTGTCCAAATGTTGTTTTTATCGGAAAGGAAGACGGTATGCCAAGCTATGATTCCACCTACCGTGATTTGTGCAAAATTAATGCGTTGGATTTTGCGTAAAGCTTTCTATGATATTTTTTCTTAATTTTTTTGGTGTAGTAGATGGTCTGCCTTCTCTATCGCCCGAGCAATATTCAATCTAAAAGGGTTTACTCCAGCTTCTGCCTTAAATTTACTAAAGGAAAACATTGAATTTGAAGCAGTTCTCACTACCGACCGCTTTTTCTGAAATGATGTGGCTTTCTTGACTCTTCCTTTTTGTTTTTTCCATACCTTTTGGGTCCTTGAGGTGGTTGTACACAACATTTTAACGTTTTCTAATTTTTCTGGCTATAAAACTGATGGTTTTGCCGAGATCCCGGTAATCTCGAATTTGATATATTTCCTCCTTGGTTAGACCCTTACCTCTACCCATTCTTCTTGATTCCACCAAATTCATGCTCGTATTAACCTTCCAAATATTCAGAGTACCCTTTTATCTGATTAAAAGCATGCTAATAGTAGGTAAACTTAGACCATGTACCTATTAATCTGACACAAAAAACAGGTGCTTTTTCTGACCTTTTTCAGAAAAGCCGATACAAAATTTTTATTTGTCAACTTAGTCCAAATTTTTGTTTGAAATATACACTTTATACATACCTCATTTATTCCATATTTGTGTTTTTTCAAAAAAACATAAGGCTTTAAAAAAATATCGGCAAAACGAAAAAAGCTTGTCCCTATATTCATGTAACAATTAGTTTATAAAATTCCCAAAAATAAATATTTTTTGACTTAGAGCAAACCCGGTCCTTTTTCGTAAAAATTGTGTCGAATGTTGCCTTCTTAATTAAAGTTTTATTGCTCTAAAAAATAATAATCGATACAGTATTCGGGTTCCGTTTCAAGCAAAGAAAAGAACTATGCAAGATTAAAAGCCTTAAAAAAGTTAAACTAGTTAAACCAACAGCATTTTTGAAAGGTGTCCACATTTTTTGACTATAAAAACACCTAATAACAAGTGCAATACACACTTTTGGCTGTTGAAAGTGCTTAAAAATCTTTTCCAACTTCTTTAGAAAAAAAACTGAACAAATTTTGTAAGATATCATTTCAATTTTAATTTGGCAAATATTATAGAAGTCATCTAAAAATCAGTCTTAAAGGTGTTCAATTGCTTCTTCATCTACAATTTAGGTTGAATCCTCAAGACTTCTTAATTTCTATATCGAAAGTACGTTTTTTTTGTAAGTTGCTAGTTCTTTCCCAGGGGCCAGATAATAACTACTGATGTAATTCAAAACTTTAACAAAAGAAACACCTTACAACTTTTATACGTGGGTTACAATATCATAATTCATAATAGTTCGTTGAAAAATAAATATCTGTTATTACTAGCTTCCGTTGAAGCACTAAATCAAGGCTTTAAAATCAACATAAAGTTAAGTAATCTCATTGATTCGTACCAATATACATCGCCAACGCCTAAGCCCTCAACTAGAGATAATTGACCTCATAAAATATTTCCTCGCTACTGCTGCTACTCGCCGTCGCATAGTCGTCGATAGTACCGCCGCGGTACAACCCAAAAGCAATAAAATGAAATTATGTATATAGAAAACAAAACAGAGGCGTCAAGTCGTCTAATAACACTTACCCTGATGTCGAACTCCTACTGTTTTGTCGGCTTTGTATAAGAATCCATTTGCACCAAGTCAGATACCCACTGCTGCGCACCTGTGGCGGTATCCGTCCAAATAGCCTTTGACTTTTCCTAAATGGTTTCAATATTCTTATACCCATAATACCGATAACAGATACGAATTATACAAAAAGGAAACCTAAAGGAAAAAGAATGAAGGAAGAAAGATACATGAACATTGAACATCACTTCTGTATTAGGTTTTTGTGATGCACCAAAAATAGCCTTTTAAGAGGGATGCGTGGGAACTAGTAACTGGAACTGAAACCTACCGACTGGACATTCAAACGCCATCCTTATGTTAATTATCTTAAGTAGGCCACCATCAGCTCAGCACCATTATCGCCTTGGATCCTCATCCTTATTTTCTCTATGATCGAACGATCCGGTTAAAAGTTATTTACACCACAAAAGGATCAATAAGAGTTTATCAAACGAGATATGCGAGCCTTTGAAGGTTCATATACACCAATTCCATGGGAGAATGATTTTAATTGGCCTTCTATACATGTAGAGTCTCTCACAATGTGTTTAGGATGCATAGAGGTTACATTTTTGATTAGAAGCCAGATGTGAATTAAAAAGTGCTTTTTATTCTTTGTTGTAAAAAATCTAAATCAAGGCAATTAGATACGGTGAAGATTTATTCAAATAGAATCCTTTCATCTTTGGTGATGCAAGCTGTTAATTAGTTATTCAGTATTTGAAGGTAATATGGACCTCTTCAAGACCATCCAAAAGGTGGTTGATAAAATTATAAATACCTAAATTCATCCAATAAATATAAAATACCGACACGATAATTGAATGAAAAACTATTGTGGGTCTATGTGGAAAATTCTACATTTAGAGAAATTATTTGGTTTCATTGACTTTAAAGACAGGGATCTTCATTGACGTCATATCTTCGATGCTGGAATAGCAACCGAGGTTGCTGAAACGATTTCAAATGGCAGATTTTGTAAGTTTTATTTTAAATATAAGAAAACTGTCCAATAAATTTACAGACAAAATTACAAAGACTTTATTTGTCCGAAACTTATATTTATAACTTGCATATCTAAGCAGGTGCCCTTGAGTCTAGTTTTAATCTCTTGAAACGAATCCAATAAGGGAAATGAGCAACAGAACTTTAACCGTCATGCTCAGCCGTAATGCTCGTATTTAAAGAAATGCTTATTAGTTAATCCTTTAGCTCAATATCGGACGAACTGTCAAGTAAATATATTTTTTTTTTTACTGTACATCGAGAAAGTGGATTGCTGTAACCAATTCTGTTTTTCCCTCCCATTTTGATCAAAACCTTAAGACCAATATTGACCGATATCTCTTCTTAAATGCTTTCCTATTTTCTTAACGCTTGCACGGATTTTAATAGAATCGCATCATTTTTAAGTCAACTTTCAAAATATTTGAGTACAAAATCAATTGTAAAAGTAATATTTCTAGAAGACTGGCGAAAGGGTGACCCAAACACAGTTAAAGAGATGTCAAAATGTACAGCAAGTATAGAAGTATAACGTTGTAGAGTGCCGCCAATAAGATACTCTTCTTTAACCAACAAGATAGGGTAGCCCCACACGCTAAAACTATAATCGGGAAATATAAGTGTGGCTCCGTCTCAGGTAACCGATTAGATTTTTACCTAGAACTTAATATTCCAACTTACCACCTACAATAAACTAATAAAGAGTGTGGTGTAAATGTCAATTGCTGCCATCGGTAAATATCTTAGTACAACGTTGGATATACCATCGACACGTTGAAAATGAGCTGAAGCTCAACCTTCGTCACTAACAAGGGACTTGGTCCTGTTTGCTCGGCGATTGCTAAGGAATCGTCATTGAACCGCAAGAAAGCGCGGTTCTCAGATCGCCATTGTGTCATATCATTTCAAAGGTAAAAGTGATTAAGTAGGGCTCTGTTTTCCAGGTCGTGGTTGGGGTGAATGCTAAAATTCACCTTGTACATTTGCTGGAAAGCAGCCTACACTTTTTGGTTCTGATCTTCAATTATGTAAAAGTCATCGTCGAAGATCGCTTCTTCTGGATCTATTTGCTTTGTCCTGAGTAGGTCCCTGTTTTCTTCAGTTCTTTGGAGTTTCAGACCCGGAAGGTCATTGCCATTGTTTTTCCTGAATATCTTGTTGACTTTAGGGAACATACTAGGGCCCCTGGATTTAACTGACCGGATCTTGCGGTCCCAGTACTTGTTAATTGATAGCCTGTAGTTCTTCTTAATCAACAGATTGACATTTTTATTGATGACTTCAGTTTAATAACCTCCAAGTCGTGTGGGTCTGTAGTCGTCTGTACAAGTCTTGTATGTCAGTAAGCCACACTTGTGCCTACGTAGTGCGTCAATAGTCACGTTTCTGTAACGTCCATTTGGTCCCTTCTTTGCAGTTTGGTATTGTCCATTCCAACGTTCGTTTTACATCCTCGTACTACATCCTCTTAAACCTGGCAATGGAAAAATAAATCCGTGACACCTTATCATAAATGTTTTTTTTTAATTGGAGCGGGTAGATTTTGGTGTCCCGTTTCGGCCATTTTGTTTATTATTTTGTTGCGTATGCTAATTTATCATAGCAAGTTACACAATTAAACAACACGTTTTAATGATAAAACTTTGTTATCAAAATTAGTGTTCGTTAACGTTAACGTTGCGCACATTGCGCCTCTTTTGCGATAGACAAGGTGGCCCTTTACAGTAGACTCTTCAACGTTCAGTAAACATTGAGCAAACATCCGTACACTCAAGGAACTCAAGATCGGCCAATAACATCGCCGCGGTCCATGAAAGTGTACAGCAGACCCCATGGCAGTCTATTTCTCGCAGAGCGCAAGAACTTAGCCCTTCGCAGACTTCAAGTTGTCGAATTTTTCGTTGGGACTTGGGCCTAAAACCGTACAAGATTCAACTTAACCATGAGCATAGACAGCTCCGTTTATTCATTGACTTGGCTTCGAAATGTCAAAAGTGATCGTAAAATATTCGAGGTAACATTGCATAATATGTAACTTAAATAGAGTCTCTAGCTTAATTCTTCAGTTTTACATATTATTGGTCCGATCTTATTTTCTGTAAATCAAAGTTAACCTAACCTATCTAAATACGGACGTATGGCAACAACGTGCACACAAACCTTTCTTTAAAGACCTTGGATGTATATTTTAGCGATCTTTAAACGTCAAGAAATAAAAAAGTCGACAAATTAGACTTATTGAACTAACCACCTCGAAGAATATGTCTTTGGTGTCTTCATCTTTCTCCTCTATTGGGGCATGCGGGCATATTAGGCTCATGTTGGCGAATTTAGCCTTGGTGCGGATTGTCGTGAAGCGCTCGCTCACACTGTTGAAACTCAAGACTTTTTACCTGAGCCTAGTTCCAACAACAAATCCACACCCAAATAGACGCTGTCTTTGTTCTCGGTAGAAGTCGCCGTAGTATATATCGCAGTCTCTTAGTTTGCGTCTGCCCGGTCCATCCCATCGCACTTCTAGGATGGCGGTAATATCTGCCTTGCAGCAGTTTAGCAGTTAAGGGGTTCCGCTAATTGTTCGGCTGCAAGTGGCCTGTTGAGGGACGTACATATCCGAAGTTCGTTGTCCTTATTTCGTTTGCGTGGGTTGTCAACAGTGAATCCTTCCGTATCCAAGGCTTGTTGGTGTCTCGCAACTAAAGGTATTTTTTTATGTGGCCAGGAAGTCACCCCGACGGCACAACCGCCAACCTGGAGGGCTAGATCCTTAGTAAAACTCCAAGGATGGAGATCCGGATAAACCGCTCCTTACAGGCCACGGCTCCGAATATGTCGAAGAAGCCCTATAAAGTGTTCACTAAGTAGTTCAACCTTACTGGAACTGTAGACGCCACCGTTGATTCCATCTCGAGAATTCGTCCGCTGCCGCCTGGATAAGGAGAGGTGCCTTAGTGGAAACACCTCTCCCCCCTCTCGTTTGCTGCCCCCAACAACTTCCCACTGGGGATGGAACCCAATCTCCAGTTGAGGTACTAGGAACCCGATGTTCACCGCGGGGAGGTGAGAGTAGGAGTTGATAGACAGAGGTGGGTTTTGAGAAAAACCTGTGGACGCTTGTGTCCTCTTGAATGCACATGTCTACCATTTGAACATCGGGTGATTTTTGGTCCCGTACGCATAGATGGAGAATGGAGGAGAAGATATAACGACGAACTGTACAGGCTGTACAGCAGCACTGACCTAGTTAGCAGAATTAAAGTCCAACGGCTTAGATGGCTAGGTCATGTAGAGCGAATGGACATCAACGCTCCAGCCCGGAAGGTCTTTGAATCCAATCCCGAGGGACGAAGCAGTAGAGGAAGACCGCGACTCAGGTGGCACACCCAGGTGGGAGAGGACCTCAACCAACTTGGCGTGCGAAACTGGAGACAACTAGCTAGGAACCGAGCTCGCTGGAGACGCATGTTGGTTGAGGCCCAGGACCGCCACGGACTGAAGAGCCACCTTAAGTAAGTAGGTAAGAACTAACCACCTATGTGAAGTAAATAATTACTGTTTTTTTTCTGAGTGTAGAAAAGAATGGTAACCAAATGGTCCGCTCTGCCAAATACAAATATTTGATCAGAAATTCCTAAAGTTGTTGTTGAGGTTCTTCTAATTCTTGTGGTTTTTAGAGACTATCAACATTCCTCATCAAAAAATTTTACGTAACTCCACAAAGTCAATATTAAATCATTCACTATTTAAGTTACTTTGTCACGCGTGCTTGGTTTCATTTTGTTTAGCCGATTTATTAACATTTTGATGCATGATAAGGTGTGAAGTGGAAGGTGCAACAAGTTGAATGAATCACAGTATTTGTGCATATTCCCTCCAAACAAACTATCTCATAGTCAAATCAATCATTAAGTAGAGTTAGAGTCCTTGCTAATATAAAAAAGAATAGTGAATGCCATTACAAAACTCATATTACCTATATACCAATTTATATATGAACATTTATTGAGTGCACCTACTTGTAAGCCAAACTAAAAGAGTATCTGTATCTAGGTATAGCCAATTATATCAACCTAATTGCAAGATCACGATCGAGGTGAATCAATTTGATTTGGCTTGAATTTAAATTCGTTAAAATTCATAATAAACTTGTGTAAGCGATGGTGGTGCATGAAGCATAAGACCTCCCGTATTGTGAGTGCATTTTATATTTCATGTTTCATAACCAACGAACTGTATACATAAGATGTTGCAATTGGAATAATAATTGCCACTTGGTCATTTGAAATCAAAAAATGCATGGCTGGTCAGGAAATGAGCCAAGTTTGCGGGTGGCATTTTTCTATTTAAAAATTAATTTGAACGGAATTATGTGGTGAAAAATTTTGTATCTCGAGCAAATAATTTAAATTATTAAGGATAATTTGCGACACGAATTGTCATATGTGAATAATTTAGAATTTCAACTTGAGGTATATGCACGATTATTTATTGAGACTAAAATATGACTTTGAGTAAAATATTTTGTTTTCTAAAAGTGTTGAAATTTGTTTTTTGAAAAGAATCTTGGAAACACAATTAAATTTGACTATTTTCGTGAAGGCTCGAGACTGAAAAAGCAATTTTAATAATAAGGTAGTTCAATACAAAACTAGAAAACTGGAAAACAATTTGTATGCAAATACAGATAAAATTCATTAATAAGAGGTTTCATTCTGTAGAACTTATCACACTCTGGTCTATATACCTCAGCGATGGAGAGATGTTAAGGTAGTTTTCATTAACAAGGCGGGAAAATGCTCGCATGTCAACCCTAAGGACCTAAGACCTATTAGCCTATCATCTTTCATTCTCAAAATTCTGGAACGATTGATCGATATCCATATACGTAACAACATTTAGAAGAGACTATCAATGTCTCGGCATGCTTACTGCAAAGGGAAATCGGTAGAAACAGCCTTGCACACTCTGGTAAGAACTATCGAATACTCCCTAGAGAAAACGGAATACACTATGGTGGCCTTTCTGGATATTGAGGGAGCTTTCAACAACGTTGACACATCGGCTATGACGACCTTAAACGTCGAATACTCAATCTGTGAGTTGATTAATCTAATGCTAAAAAGCAGGATCATCAACTCTAGTTTGGGAGATTTTTGCACAAAAAGGTCTGTCAGTAGAGGCACTCCGCAAGGTGGTGTTCTGTCCTCTCTCCTGTGGAACATAGTGGTTAACCAACTACTAATATCCCTCGATAGGGAAGGCTACAGAGTGGTTGCGTATGCCGATGATGTTGTTATCGCTATCACATGGGAACATCCTAATACACTGAGAGACCTCTTCCAAAATGCACTCAATATGCTCACCAGATGAGCTGATAACTGCGGACTTAGTATTAATCCTCAAAAAACAGACCTCGTTCTATTCACACGGAAATACAAGATCCCAGTAATTGTACCTCCTTCAATAAAAGGTATACCACTAATTTTTAGCAATGAAGCCAAATACCTTGGTCTGATATTAGACAAAAAATTAAGTTGGAAATCCAATATACAGGAAAGAGTTAAAAAAGCTACAGTAGTTCTTTTCCTTTGCAAGAAAGCTATAGGAAGCAAATGGGGTTTTCAACCTCGCATTACCTACTGGCTATATACACATCGGTCATCCGACCAATACTTATGTACGGGGTTGCAGTATGGTGGACTGCACTGGAGAAAGTCACATACTGCGACAAACTCAGCAGAGTCCAACGCACTGTATGCCTCTGTATAAGCGGGGAGAACCACACCCTCAGCAGCGTTAGACACTCTCCTCCATCTTACACCTCCTTGACATCTTCAGTAAACAAGTGGCAGCGAGTACAGCCATAAGACTTGAATCCTCATCTCAATGGACCAACTACAATGTGGGGCACTCCATCATTTTGAACCTCTTTGGTTCTATACCAAAGTACATAGACTACACTATTCCTAAACCCCTATTCGGAAAAAACTTACAGGTATCCATTCCATAAAGAGATGAATAGGAAGACAAAAAATTCCTGGATAACAAAAGTATTCATTTTTATGCAGATGGATCCAAGACAAATGAGGGAATTGGTAGTGGTGTGTCTGTGTACTCAGAAAAGCTTAATCTAAGCATCTCATTCCGCCTCCCTAATCATTGTAGCGTCTTTCAAGGGGAAATTTTAGCGATCAAAGAGGTTCTCTCCTGGCTAAGAGAAAACGTGATATCAACTTCTGATACCCGCATCTTCTCTGATAGTCAAGCTGCTATCAAATCCCTTGACGGTGTCTCGACCAAATCTTTAACGTCCCTCGATTGTCGATCGTCTCTTATGGAGATGGCGCAGCAATTTAACATTCACCTCTGTTGGGTGCCGGGCCACAGAGACATCACAGGTAATTGTAGAGCCGATGAACTCGAAAATGGAACAGTCCGAATAGCTAAAGGCAGCAATACCTAACCGGACGTGCCTAAAATGATAAAATTGATTGAAGTGTTAATGCCTTATCCACACCCACGGGACATCGCAGTAGAGGAAGACCGCGAATCAGGTGGCACTCACAAGCTAGATGAAGAAGTTTGTTGGGTGAGGCCCTAGTTCACCCAGGACTATAGTGCCACCTTAATTTAGTAAGTAGATAAGTTAATGCCTTATATTCTTAATTAAAAAATTAAGATGCACGCAGAACAAACATAAATAGATGTTCAAACAAACTTCAAAATGAGCAATTTTAAAGCATGCATCGGATTCTTCTAATTCTGGTCAGAAATAAAACAAAAAATTGGTGTTAACACAATTCGCTTAACAGTTTTAAGAATAAGAATTTTTAAAATCCGTGCCATATTAAAAGAATCAAACATTAGAAAAAACTGGTACTTGGAGAAAAACAGAGAGCTATACATGCTGTCACCGAGAAATTACCTGAAAACACCTTTAGCTCTGAACATGTACTTTTTGTGTCAATTTTCATAGGTTACTCCAACCCCCATTCTTGAAAATTATATCATTCCTACATTTTGCAACCTACGAATAATACCGATAAATAATATCTTTAAATATTTATTTTAAGTTTATATTCCCACAGTGCACACTTTACCTTTTTATTTACTTTTTTGAAATGTA
>NC_079147.1:14018731-14103987 GCF_945859685.1 Eupeodes corollae | reverse complement strand
CCCATCATCGGGCATTAAAATAAATTTAACCGATTTATTTAAATAAATATTAGCTCTTTGAATGTTTTAAAATGCGCCGATACCGATGCAGAGTTTCAGCTTCCAAATCTTTTCGATAGCTTCTCAGGCACTTTTAAATGGCAATAAAATTAATTTAAAGCCTTTAATGTCCAGCTATAGCACACTTCCTCAAAACATAAATGTGTGTTTTTTTCTGATTTTTATTAATTCTCAAAAACGAATTGAATTAAATTTTATCGACCATTTCTTTAACTGATGTAATTCCGGAAGCCATACAACAGTTGCCTTGGCGTATAGCTGCTGGATTGAGTTTAATTACCCGCCATCATCGTATCCACATATGAAATTCCAATCAAATAACTGTTTCTCGTTGGCGTTGTTGCCGACACACCCGCCACCCCGGTTCACTCCACCTATATTTATGTATATAAAGATCAAAAGTTGGTTTCCATCCAAAGCCCACTCCTTCGTTATACAAAAACGATCCGATTCCCATTAAATCTCGTTTTATCATTGGGAACAATAAAAAATAATATAAATAAAAATAAAATAAATACGATCAAACGCGATTCATCAATAAAAATTGATCCCCCCAGATACATGTTTAGATACATTATTAGTCGATCGCTGGGCTGCGCTGGTTTGCCATACAAAAACGTTGCTGTTCGAAGACCGACGCGACGAACGCGACGCCACCACCGCTAAACTCGAGCACATTCACACACACAGATAACAACAAAAACAACAAAAGGGGCCAACATTAATCTCAACGAGAGTGCCAGGGCAAAACGTTTTAAAGCGATTAAAGAAAATATTGATGAATCTGAGGAAAATTGATTGCATTGTCGGCGAAAGATCAAAAAGGGCCTCAACCTACCGCCAAAGAGGTTGTGTATGTGTTTTGTTAGTTTGTGAGATGCGCAGCGCAGGGCAAAAGTATCGGATGCAGGATCGGAGATCGGATACAAAGCGGAACAACAACAAACAATGCATAGAACAAAACGAGCAGAGCTCGTACACCATTAATTCCCTGAAGGGTACGGGTCTTGAGCTGATTCGTAGTAGTTGTTGTTGTTGTTGTTGCTGTTTCTGTTTCTGTTTCTGTAGTTGGTTGTGCGGTTATCAAATTTTAAGAGTTTTAATATTCTTGTTTGGGTAGGAGATGGGCTAGAGGGGCGTGTCAACACACAAAAGCCGCAGGTAAATTATCATTTTCGGGTTTGCAATGTCACACCTCAAAAGAAATGCATAATAATTAGTGTGATGACGATGAGTCTTCTAAATATAAGTTGGCAGAGGTCTATTTCGGAGTTCTAACAATTTTTTTAAGAGATTTAGTTTATGATAATGAGTTCAATTGCAGGATTTAAAAAATACTGAATACAAGAGACCTCAATCTTTTAGCAAAAGTAAATCCTTAAAAATGTTTCTTGCAAAATTTGCGAAATTTTCTTGTGTATGGAACCATCTTGTGTAAAATAAAATGACACGTTGAGGATGGAGAGGCTTTTCAAAACTTATACTTGGCTTTTTCAATCCCGAAATGCTACTGTTCGTAATATAAACATAGTGTCCGGTAAGTAGATTTAAAGAGGGATCATCAATGAAGAATATTTTTCGAAGAAAATTCGGATCATTTTGATGCATTTTAGGAATCGAATTTTCAAATTGGCTTGAAAAATAAATAAACAAATCTAATGGCTCAATAGCTCGCGTGTTGCGAAGAACCAAAGATTAGTGACTTATTAACCAGTCTTAAGTCATTCTATCTTAAACTGAAAATTTGAGAAAGCACTTTTCGTGGCAAGAATAATTTTTAGGGGATTTAACAATATTTCGGAAGAGGTAGTAAACCTTAAATTTAACTTGTAGGTGACACAGACAGGGATTCAACCCAGACCTTTGGCACGACAGTCCTATATACGTATTAAAAACCATGCAACGGGTTCTTGCGCTATCTTAACTTTATAAAAGCTTTAGGATCTGAGTGTGGTGTAATGTCTTCTAAAGGAATGACACGGAATAAAAAAACCTGGATTTTCGACACACGAACGTTTTGGATTCCTTACATCACTAACTTGTACCACAATTCAAACTCTTCCCCTTATGTTGTTACCGAAGTCCGAGAAAGTGTTTCACGACGAGAAATGGCGAATCCAAGAGTGTAAGTTAAGCCGTTGTATTCGGCGTCATGAGTCCTTAAGTTCATAGATTTAAAATATATAAACAATAGCTTATATGCATACATATGTGAAGAACGACTTAAATTTTGTAATGACATCAAGGGCCTTTTCTGAGTAAAGAGTATTTAGAAAAGAGATCATTGTTGTGACATAAACAGCGGGTAGACCCCCGTGATTATTATTATTTTGGTGACATTTGTCAAATCTTCTCATTATTATTCAGTTGGTTATGCCAAATCATCATGGCAAGTTACACGATTAGACAGCACATTCAACTTTATTATCAAAGTACTTTCGGTAACGCAAACGTTGTGCCCATTTTACGATAGACGTGGTGGCCCTTCACAGTCGAATCTTCAACGTTTGGTAGCCAAATTGGAGACAACACCTGTTAGTTCAAAGAACGCAATCTCGGCCGAGAACATAGCCCCGGTCCGTGAAAGTGTACAGCAGAACCCGAGGCAGTCTATTCCTCGCCGTGCAAAACAACTCGGCCTTTTCTCAGACTTCAACTTGGCGAAATTCGCCGGGACTTGGGTCTACACCCGTACAAAATCCAACTGACCTAAGTTCATGACCTTAGAGAACGCCGTTCGTTCGCTGGCTAGGCTTCGAATCGTGTGGATGAGGACCCCAATTTTTGGCAGAAAAATCATCTTTAGTTACGAGACGCAGAATTGCCGCATATGGGAAGACACCATACCACGCGAGGTTCACGAGGTGATAATTTTTTAGAAATGAGAGGACGCATTTTCGATATAAGAAGCTTGATGCCAAACTCTATCAAATGCCTTTGAAATATCAAGTGCAATAAATTTACTTTCTATAAAACGATGCAAAGGTTTGTTCCACTGTTCGGCGAGATAAGCCATGAGATCATCAGTGGATCTGTTGCTACAAAAGCCATACTGCCGGTCATTAAGGAGCTTTCGTCCTTTAATATATCAACATCGCAACACAGCCTTCACGGCTATGATGAAGCTGTAAAAAACCATTTTATTTTCTCAAAACGTGAAAATAAAAGGGCCATCGATATAAAATAATTTTTCGTCTAAAAAAACCCACATGATACCATTGTTTTTCAAGCTTATTTAAAATTCGAAAAACTCAATTCGCATACTTAGTTTGCATTTATTAACATCTTAACCCATTTTCCGCAGCCTATGACTCAATAATCATCAAAAGCCCTATTGACATCACGCTGAGTTCTTCCGATTATGTCAATTTCATAAGCATATGCCAGTAATTCGACAGATTTGTATAAATGATAGTGCCTCTTGTGTTGACGAGAGTGCTCGGTACTATTCTTTCAAGGACAATGGTAAGGAAACTGCATGAAAGCGCATCACTTTTTCTAAAGCCATATTGTCAACCGCAGTTGTCATATTCACTACCGCAGTTGTCGTATTGACTACCAGGTTTTAAACAAAATTGACAACTGAACATTGTTCTGTTAACTATCGGTTATAGCCTGAAAATTGTCTACCAAAATAGCCAAAAGGATGACTTGTTAGGAGTTTAAGGTTCGTGGGTTTTTTCCAGGATATTTTATTATGTAAATATTTTATCGACTGTAACCTTTCCTTGTCTAAGACCACACTGATAAGGATCTTGACGATCCACTTAAGACGTTCACATATTTCCGCAGAGGACATTTTGCCAGCTATGTTAAGTAGACTGATTCCTCTATAGTTAGTACAGTTTAGGGGGTCTCATATTTTCAGTATAGGGCAAACAATATTGAGGTTTCATTCATTGGTCATGCTTTTCTTCTGACGATATTTTACAGATAATTTGGCATTCAAGCCATCTGCTCCAAGGATCGCAATATGAACAATCTGGTTGACTGTAGATTGGTCTAGAGGACTTTGAATTCCTTTGTTTGAGTATTAACTTTTGAGCAAGGTTTTAAATTTTCAACAAACGGATATCAGTTCTAAAAGACCGGTGTATTATTTTCTTTAACAAACATTACATAAGTTCGGTTGGAAAATTTTACGAAAATTAAACAAGTGTGTAATTTTAAACCATAAAACCGTTAAATTTTTTGGAAATATTAAGTTTTAATACATTTTTATATTATTTACTACAATAATTGTACAAAAATTCAATCGGTATTAAAAAATGTTAAAGTTTTTGTTAATGCTACGAATGTTGTGTGTACACCCGCCAGTTTGAGCAGAACTGAATTTATATGACTCATTTTTTCAGTAAAGTATGAACATATGACGTCCAATGTGGCTTAAAATGCTTTATGACTACCAGGTTTTTCGGTATAAGCCAATGACACCAATGATTTATTAACATAGCTCTATAGAAAGTAATCGAGAGGCGTTAAGTCACACGAACCAAGGGTCCAGTTAACAGGATAACTTCTAGAAAAAAATTAAGAATCATCTTCGATTCATATATGACAATTTTGCTTATGGGCGGATCAATTTAACTAGAATATGCAAGCGATGTTAAGGTGTTACGCTATTTATGATAAACTGTCATACATTGACTAAATATAAATGAAACACACATTTTCTACTGTCAAACTTTAGACAAAAAACATTGAAAATCTTCATTCAGTTAAAAAAAATTACCCTGAGCCTAACATTTTTCTAAATCACTTAATATGTAGACCAATGTATTTTAGCTCCGGACTGATTACAATATCTTTCAATGCAAAATTAATTATCATAAATTTAAAATCTATCCTATTTTCTAAATTTAAGATTTGAAGCATAATTCCGTAAACGTGTATTACGAAAATTCGTCTATAGAATTAGGTACAGGAAGAGCGCAACATTTTAAACGCTTTTCCTTTTCGAACATCCTTATTCAAAAATGTCTTTACCTACAATGTTACTTCCTCATAAAATCTCGATTTCATACAAAAGTGCTATCGTTCAATCTTTTCACAAAATATCCATCAACCAATTGACAATCAATTAGTTCCACTCTTATACCAGCTGTATTATACATATGACGGTAGGTAACATTATTATTATGGCCTCTTGTCATTTTAAATGCAACAAAGCAAAGCATCAACAATTCGATTCGATTCGAATGGGTCAATTTTTTTTTCAATTTGATTGCCATTTTGACAAGAAAATCACGAATGACTTTCTAATGATTGTATATAGAGATATAAGTCTCTTTAGATACTCGGGTACTAAAACTTTTATTTCTGCACTCTGTAACAATAAGAGCCTTAATTACATATCATTCGCATTTTAGCTATATAAAGTTGAAATAACAAAATTTTTAAATGCTATCATTATGGAGTAGGCAATTTCATTTCATTAGCACTATATTTTTTAATGCAACAACAGATGTGAAAGTCAAAGAAGGGCGCTTGAGTGGCTTCTAAATTGATTGCAAATTTTATTTTATTCCTATTAGAAAAATTAAATTTTAACTTTGAGCATGAAAATTTTGAATAAATTCATTACAATAATGAATTCGTCAATGTTAAAGAAACTGTTCCATTTTAAATTGGATAAAAGTGCAGAGATTGTTCTATGCCTTTTGACAAAAGGAAGAAAATTATTGAAATACCATACAAATAAGAGAATGATATAAGCGCCCAAGTAAATCACGTTTACTGGCAACTTAACAAACAATTATTATCATTTTAATTGGTCTCATAGTTTGTTTTAATAATTAACAAGTACTACAATTTAATGGAAAGGTAGATTGTAGCAAATCACACCACATTCACGTAGTACGGCTTAAGAAGAAATCTCTGTTGGTATTTGCAATAACAACCAACACGCTGCATTTATCTAGACTTCCCTAAGAAAGGCGATTCCTTCTCCTACTTTTACTATTGTTTAATTACAATCACGTCCCTTCTTTCAATGGTCATGGAGACATGGATTAAATGTCAGCTTTAGAAATATCTTGAAGAACGAAAGCTTCCTATTGATCGGCAGTACGGTTTTTGTAGCAATAGGTTCACCTGTGATGTGATCTTAACATCGTTCTCGAAAAAGTAAGATTATCACACTTCGTATTCCAAAAGAATTTGATAGAGCTTGGCAATAATTTCTCTTATCGAAAATACGTTCTTTTGGTATTGATGAATCTTTTCTTCATTGCATTAGAAACTTTCTTTCTGAAAATTCAACACAAACATTATTTGATGTTAAATCTATACAATACAATTTGAGTTGAAAGCAATTCATAAAATTAAATCAAGTGCTCCTCAGGGCTCTATTTTTCGATTTTCTTTTTTTAGATTTCGAAACGATATCTGTTGTGCCACTTCTAATCAATAGAATAGAAATGTTTTGCTGACAACAAAACCCTCAGCCTCTCATGTGAATTCTAGATTCATATCCTTGTCCTTTGGATGTGGAACTTTAATGGAAGCGTATCATAAGCTTAATAAATTCCGATCTAGATAACATTGTCTAATTTGAAATGATGAACCTTGTAGAATTTAGTACTTCAAAAACTCACGATGTCGCTTTCCTTGAGCGGAACTTGTATCTAGGAAACTATAGTGAACTTTCAGTACTCATATATAGCATTGCCAAAAATGCGACGACGCATTTCTCCGACGGTGGAAGACATTTTGTAACTCCTCTGATTTTGCTGTAATTTAAAAAACCTTCACTCCTTCAATTCAAAAGAATGAGGAATGCTTCACCCAACTCTGTTAACACCTCCCATGTTTGATATTAAATTAAATTAAATTGGGTGGCGCAACAGTCCTTTGAGAACAAGGGCCTAGTGACTTACAACTTTCAACCATTCATGTGTGCGACTACTGTTGTCAGGGATGGAGGGGATCTAAGGTTTTAAGCCGATTTTGAAAGGCAAATTTGAGAAAGCACTTTTTCATGACAAGAATTACTCTTGGAGACTTTGTCAATTCCTCGCAAGAGGTAGTACCCGTGAAAAAACTTTAGATGGCATTGGAAGGGATCGAACCCAAGACCTCTGGCATCACAGTCCAACGCACTTTTTTATTTTTTTTTAATTCATTTTTATTAGTTCAATCTTAAACCTATCTTAAAGCTAGACAAAAATTCATAAAACTAGCCTAATTATCCATAACTTACAACTAACTTAATGGTCCCATACGGACACTCTAAGTTAAACTATAACACCTAAAACTAATGCCTTTCGGCCCTAAGAACTATTTTACTTCATTTAAATTTCATTTCATTTATTCTTGTATTTATTAGAAAATTTGAACAAAAAACTAATATCAATATCCTTTTTTTATTTATTTTTACTTACAAACTACTTAAAATAAGGTCCTTAAATAAAACTTAAAACTAACTTAAACTACCTATTCTACCTATAAACTACTTAAAACAAGAACAACCACAGCAGCAAATCTAACTATCTTACATTTTTGTTTTTCATATTTTGTTGTTTATTTTTTTTTATTTTTTTTTGTATTCCATGTTTTTTTTTTATTTTATTTTAATGTTCTTTTTTTTAATTTTTTTTTTTTTTGTATTTTTTTTTTCTATTTCTTTTTGTGCCATCATGCCTACTCTACTTAAAACTAAACCCTAAAACTATAAAACAAGTATGTAAGAAGGCCAAGGCTTAAAACAACATCCCGACCACCCAATATCAAGTGCCGATTCAAGCCACCAAAACTGGTTCTCCTGCTTCACCCTATCAGTTCGGTCCCGTTCGGACACAGCCCTACTGAACCGAAGGAGCTCTGCTCCGCCTTGTGCCATGACGTCCCGATTGTACAGGAGTCGCCTATCCACGGTTCTTCGTCTGACGTGGTAGATTAACGGAACTGCCTGTATCAGACCGCATTTGTCTAAAAAGAGGAATGCCTCTGGTGGAATGAACCCGCTCAAGCGTGCACTTTCAAAATACTCGTCGTTCGGATAGAACGCCCCGAAAATTAAATTGTTGGTCGAAGACATAGCTCTTGCAATGTGACCTCGAACGAGTTTTATCACGAAATTGTCAATTCTGTTGGCCGGGTGCCCTTGGTTGCCACAAAGGACACACTTGAGCAGGGTCAAATCCTCAACCCGCTCATTCCCCAGCTTACATTCTCCTTCTTTGTGGGTTTCTCCGCACCTCACACAACGCAACTGCATATTGCAGTTGGCATTGGCATGGCCAAACCTCTGGCAGTTAGTACATTGTAAAATGCCGTCGCGCCTTTTTAATGTATCCCAGCGTGCAGTTTGATAGTCGAGAGATGTGATTTTCTTCACACTATCAAAACTGCTTTGGGGCGATAATGTTACCAGGAATATTGGCAGCCTATAACCCTCTCGCCTGGACTTCACCGTAGTGAACGGCTTGACCCCGATAAAATCGAGATCGTCCGTGGCTTTTTGACGGAGCTCAGCTAAGAGCTCCTCTGGTTCCGTGCAGGAACTTGTGCCCTTCAGAAGGACCGTCTGAAATTTTTCGCTATTAGGCGTGTAGCTGAAGAACTCAGCGATGGCCTGTTTGAGCACGCCTTTAAGTAAATTGTATTCGGCCAGTGAGAAGCACTGTACCGAATAACGCTTTTCGTTGTCATTCAAAATTTTTATTACAAATTTGCCCTTAGTGGCCGACTTTCATACCTGTTTCAGGTCCTGCAGGTCAACCCGGTAGGTCCTAATTGGTGGCACCTTCTCTTTTTTGGGCTGTGGTGTTTCTGCTTCTGTTTCTGCTGCTGTTGCGGTTGTTTCTGCTGCTGTTACTGCTGCTGTTGTTGCTGATTCATTGTTTTAGCTGAGGTCGATGGGCCCTCAGCATTTGGGCCTGTGACTGTTGACGACAGTTTTTTATTTTGCACCGTCTCTGTGCTTATGGATGCGGACTTTTGTTGTTGCTGCTGTGGTTGTTGTTTTTTTGTTTGTTTCTGCTGTTGTTGTTGCTGCGCTCGCTCCGCTGCTTCTTTTTGGCGGCGAGCTTCTTGTTTCAGCCTTAGTTGGCTGAGACCTGTAGTGACCTTCTCCTTCTTCAGAGACGTAATCAATATCGTCGTCAACCACTGAGCATTCAGCATCTGACGTCATCATTTTCGTCTTTTTCTCCATCCTTCTCCTCATAGCGCTACGAGTAGCAGCACTCTTTCGTTGCACCAAATTTGGATCATTGACCAACGCACTAACCATCATGCCACGGGTACTTACCCATGTTTGATATTCAAAACTTTAAGATCAATGTACCAATTAGTATACCTTCTCTTAAATCTTTTCCTATTTCCCGAAATCTCAAACTGTGCTTGAACTTTGAAACTTTCAAGGACATTGAGTGCCTGTAAATTATAAAAAAAGTTTTGCCACAGTGTGCGTTTCGATTGGTTATGGGGAGGAATGCAACTGGCTACATAATGCGTTATATAGTATATTAGAATAAAGGGTGCAACAAGAAATATTACGATTTACGAAAGTGTTGAAGCGAACATATGTAAAGAAATCAAGTATGATTTCGAGCCTTTCCCGTCATTTTATCGTGAGCATTAATTGCATTGAATTTGCTAGTAACACATAGAGCTTTAAAGGCTTTTGTCATGTCTTAACTTAAACATAATTAATAATTTACAATACTGACTATGGGCACAAGTAGTTCCCAGGACCAGCAGTAAAATTTATTTTGGCTCTTACGATTCATTGAAAGGGAGGGAAAGGGTTCGATATTGTCTTCTTCGTCTTCTTATGTACATATGTACATTACTAAAGAACCAGTCCATAGCAATTATTCATAAGTTTTGAACGTAGGTATATAGAGCTTTTAGCCAGATTGAAAAGGAGACAAACCTTATAGAATTTTCACACCAAACCCAAAACCGGGTTTTCGACAAAAAGTTTTCGAAAACCCGAAAATCGTTCACACCGAACATTTAGACGTTTTCATTTGACATTTAAATTTGTTTAACACCGGCTGTCAAATTTTGTATTGATGAACAAATTTGTGAGTAAAAAGTTTTGTTCTTCTTGTTCAAATTATTTGTGAAAATAAAACGAATACTAACCAATTCCAATTGATTTTAATACATAAAAAGAAAGTTGAACAAAATATGAAGATTTTGTTAAACTTTTTTCATTATCTCAAGCCTCTATCATAAAAAAACGTCGGTTTTTTTTAGCAAGTTTTGGAATTTCGAATGAAAAGAAAAGCTTTAATTGATGCAATTGAAAATCGTAATCGACAAGGAAATATGTGGTTAAAAGGTTAGCTTTTTATAACAATTCAATTAATAGGAAATTATGAAGCTATGTATATATACATCTAAATATTTTATGCAGGTACGTACCAGCTTTTTTTCGGAACATGAAATGAACGATGATGAGAATTTCAAACAACATTTCAGAATGACCCGCAGAACTTTCGATATACTCTGCAATGAACTAAAGGATCTGGAAATGCAAGAACTTAAGCCTTATGTAAGTACTTATCAAGTTGATTTTCAGGAAGACAAAGATCTATATGAGCTTCAAAAGAACGAATGGAAAACCGTCATTGAGTGGTTTAACAAACGTTTCGTAACGAACATATAAAAAACTCCTCGTATATCACCATTCACCACCCACCGTCTCGGATGCGGATAAAATGAAAATATCCAAGTTCTTCCTTTCACACATTGAAGATGTTCTATATGGAATGTATTCTCTCAAGATTCAATTTTTTGAAAAGTCTTGAAGTGCGAACATTCTCCTTAGGATTTGTCTTTGCCGTCGACACTCTTAAGTCGATAAACCTTTCCTGTTCTGAGATAGAGCAGCATATCAGCGCAGACAAGGCCTTAACCCTTGCTCGTCTCGAAGATGATTTTCAACTGAAGTTCTGGGGACGGGTGGAATGGGCTATTGACATGAACCAACAAGAACTACGAAGCTTGCTTAGCTGCAGTTATCCTCTTTGTCATTATGGCCTGAGCAGAAAAGGTCAATTCCTATAGTTCCAAATTCATACCAATATCACACTCATTCAAAGCGATCACTGAAGCTTATGATGGGCTGTAATTTCCCCATGACTATCTCTTTGGCTTCTTCCTTTGAGGACTCGCCTTTTTTGTCCAGTGCACTGAGGATATTTTTGATGTTGTCAGGCTGCTCATCAAGTTGCGATAGCCCACTGTTGTGGTTTTATTCAAAGCAACAACGATTCGCACATTGTGGAATGTTTTGGCGCAAATTTTCCTAGCCCGCTGTGACTTAGCCTCCACCAGAGATTTTCTTTCATACTTATTCTACTCCACAAACGAACTAATCGCCTTTCCCATATCTCCCAAACCCTTGTGGTTGATAGGAATTACCGGAAAGTGTTTCTCCAGGAGTTAAGCGGAAGCTTCGAACATATTTTTGGGGACGAGTTCGAAGGCGCATCCCTTGGAAACATCATTACGAATTATGAGCAAGTCTTTCTCGTTCTTGGGGTCGTCACGCCGCGCTAGTAGCCATAGTGAATTGTGGTTCCTCGCTTAACAAAAAACGTTTGAAACTCTGAAGGATCATAAAAGAACCGCAATTTTGTATGTTGCCACGCTCCCAAACTATCCCTTTTTTTTTTTTTTCTTCCATATTCTGTAAATAAAAACAAAAAGCAATAATTCTTATTTTGTAAGGAAATTGTATAAATAATATTACTTACCAATCCAAATGTATTTGAAAATGAAATATTTGTTTTGACAGCAGCCATCAGCTGTTTTGTTTACATTAATTTGAGCACTGAATGTTTCGGAAGGTTTGTTTGCTTAGTTCAACTTTGAATTGCTGCTAGTTTTAAAGAGGTTTTATATAAAACTTGTGGTTTCCCATACAAAAATGTATGGTAGAACTTGAGTTTTCGCTGTAGGTTTTTTACCAAAACCGATAATTTCGGGAAAACCTGGTTTTGGACTTGATGTGAAAAGCCTATTAGGAAACCTAAAACATCATAAATACCGATTATATCTAGATGGGTATTCAGTTTTACTGACAAAAGTGATACTCATAAATAGTGGTAAAGGTTTTATTAGGTTATATTTTCAGAATGTTGATACCAAACTAGAAAATTTATGCGTTGCATCGTCACGCCAACGTCCAAAATAAGTTAAACAAAACCAAACTTTCCACATTTTTAAAACAGTTATAAAAATTCCACCAACATAGCTACATAATGTATATTTTTGATACATTATGTTTTTTTTTTTTAATAATTTTTATTAGTGACATAAACTAAAAGTATCAGCAAAGTTTTAAAAAATGTCACTTAACGTCATTCATTTAACGCCACATTGTTTCAAGAAAAAACTTTCTCACGGCATCACATCACAGCTCCGAATAACGGAAGTCCAGACAGCCGTCAACGTAATGAATCTCGTTCATCGAAGCAAATCTTTGCAAATTCATTCGAATTCACTTTGAAATTTGACACCAATGCGCCAGCAGCGCCAAAAACAAAATGAAACAAAGAACCGACTTAACTCTAATGCGAAATAATGTCAGACATCATGGTTGAGTTAAAAAGATGACAAAGTATCTTTTTTCTTGAAAACGGATACGAGGGCGACTCAGCAAACATTTATTATTAATCTAAAAGAGAATTAAATAAAAATACGTAAAAGGAATTTTCCCATCACAAGCTCTCCTCGCATCAGGTTAATCACCTAATTGCTCTCTGAAATTGAAATATCCAATCTGTGCTTCCGCCAAAGGATGTGATTTGGGTACCACTATGTTTGTATATTTACTTTGGACCTTTGAGTTTTATTGCTTCTCTTTCTTCACTGTACAAACAAACAAACAAACAAACAAAGCAAACAGTTGAAGCGGCCTAAAATTGACATTTATTATATCGATAGCACCGACAAAAGTGCACTTGTCAAATGTGTGAACTGAAACGTCAAACAAACAAACATCTCAATTTGTAGCACATGTTCATCAGACAAATTAAAGAAAAGATTCCTCCGCGTCCGTAGTCCGCATATCCATCGCTCAAAAAGATTCTTTATGACTTTGAAATAAAAGGAAACCTTCAAACGCGCGGTAGCTAGTTATCCACTTAAACGGGATGCCATTAAAATCCCTCTCAGCCGAGGAAGCGCATCAGAGGTATGTGTGATGCGGAGTTAAAGATGAAGAATGAAACACCTGAGAAAATTCCAATGGTCATTAGGCGTACAAATAACGATGACGAAGAAACACGAACGATTTGAAAGAACAAAAGAGTTGGACCTACCGCTACGCTATACATGAGATGATACATTCTCCAACCGGCTTTGATCTCCCACCCGTTGTCCCATCCAATCAGAAGCTTGACTCTATAATAGATATAAGTGTGATTAGGGTGTTCAAATGGGTTTTTCGTTTATTTTTTTTCGTTTTTCAATATTCTTGAACACCTTTATAACTGATGAGTGGTATTTTTTGAATAGAAACTGACCGCATCATTTTTAGTAACACCATCTCCGACCTCCCAAAGCTTTTTCTGTGCGGTCTTCACCAATATGTTTAGTGAAATAGTTTTTGAAGTCAACTACAACACAGTTCCGGATTTAGTCTACTTAGAATTCAGGGCGTAGAATAAAAAGAGCTATCATTAGTATTTCTTTCCATACAAAGAAATTAAATAAGAAAGATTTGACGTAGTTTTTTGTATACGGAAGAAATTAAGGTGAAAGAAAAACGTTCTTTAGAACTCAAAATAATGACTATTCTAACATGCTTTAAAGGCTTTATGAAAAAGTGTTAACTATAACTATTTTTGTATAAAATATAATTTCGTTTAGGAATTTTAAGACTTCAGGTGTAACTTAAAAATTTAAAGAGGTTAAGACTTTTTTGCGAAATGTAGTACCTCAATTTTGAATTGTTGGCGCGTAAACGCAAGTCTTTATTTATAATGTTTATCAATGACAAGCATGATCTGTGTAATTGTTAAGCACGGCTTTGCAGCCACACTATCCAGAACTGCAGCAATATTTTCTGCAATACGAGCTGTTCGAGCATCTACCAGTATTTTCACATCTCCTTCAGAACCAGTTTTCTGATATTTGGCACGATTTTTCCGATTGTACGAACATTTGGAAATCAGGAAGTGCACGATATCGATATGCATTTTGATTTGAACTCCCATTGTAATAATAAGCCTGCATAAATAACTTTAACCGAAACTGAAATGGAAACCAACAAAAGAGGTGAAATATCAAACAAGGCTTGATATCTCACTGCTAAGACAAAGAAATTGTGATCCATCCAAGCTGTATAAAATAATCAATGAGTCGTATTCAACTGTTGCTGCCAGCAGCAATCCACGGGAGAACTTCATAGAGCCATGGTTTGATGTAGAGTGTAGAAAAGCACGGGAATTATCGTTTAGCTGGCTTAGAGCATGATGGCTACTTCATAAATCTAATATATCTTTCAAGGCAATATGTAAGCTAAAGAAGGCAGCATTCTTCGAAGCTGAATCCAAGAGATTAGCGTCCTGTAAAAGCGGAAAAGAGTTTTGGAACCTGGCAAAGCAGATTAACGGAAAAAAGTTTTCAATCCATTTTAGGATAGGTTCTGATCAGCTGGCAGATCACTTTCTAAATTGGTTGAATCCGACAGAAGGGAAACTTGTTTTTCAATACGCTACTCCGGGTTTTAAAAATGAAACTATTGATGCTGCACCAAGAAGTGATTTCAGCTGTAATGAAACTTAAAGATGGGAAAGCATGCGGACCGAAGGCATACCAGAAAAATTGTATAAGTTTGGCACAGCAGAGCTAATCAACCGACTGATATCCTTTCTAAATGCTTCATATAAAATATTCACGCAGATTTTTTAAAAAAGGTTTCAATAAATGGATAGAACCCAGCAAGCTCTTAAAGGAGTTTCAATCAGGCTTAAGGATAGGTTATTCGAGGTTGACCACTTTTTTCCCCTGAAAGTATCGCAGAAACATTCCTGAATAATCTACATGCTGTATGGTAACGGAATGTCATGGAAGTTCGGAAGAGTTATTCAGAATCTATATGCAGATATAATTGCTATGGAGAAGAGTTGTCGAGAGGGTTTAAAACACGATCGGAAGTCAGACAGGGCTGTACATTGAGTCCGAGTCTGTTCGCCTTGTTTATTGAAGATCTTAGAGACCTCTTACTAGGTGGCAGAGACTTTGCTGGACAAACAATAAAAGCATTGCTCTTTGCGGACGACATTGTTCTTTTGGCAGCATCACCTGAATCATTACAGTTAATGATAAACCGCCTGTATCAATATTATCAGCTTTGGAGTTCGATGGTGAATCTTAATAAGTCCAAAATTTTGAAAAGAAAAATAGTTTTATAATGGAGAGGTCATTGAATTTGTCACGGAATTCAAATACCTTGTAGTTCACTTAACAAAAAATTTGAGCATGTGGAAACTCATCTAAGAGAGAAACTAGTTAAGGCTAAAGTTGCAATTAGTGCAACTTGCAAAAAAAGCAAGATTACATCTTGCGAGTTATGAAGATGATCAATAATAGGCTTCCGAAGATAGCAGCGCTTCAAGTAATACGAACCAAAACAAGTTGGTGTACTGATTGGATAAAATTGGCAAGAGAATGTGGAATGGAACTTAACCTTTTGTGTAATAATCAAGATGATTTTAAAGCTTCTTTATGATAGCTCATTTCCGCAGTGGACATAAAACAACGAGAGAAATTTTTGAATGACACCACAGTATCTATATACAGGCAGTTCTACTGTCAACTAAATCACAAGAAGGCAATTGAGTTGTAGAGTACTCTCTGCAGCATTTCATTATCTCGTTTATGGCGTTGAGGGTTGAATCTTTTCAAAACAAGATGTTAACGTTTAAGGATGCTTTGAGAGAAAATTTCTTCGTTTAGGACGAACTGTACAGGCTGTATAGCGATACTGATTTAAATTAAAGAATAAAAGTCTAACGTCTTAGACAGCTTGGTTATATAACAACACTCAAACTCAGAAGGTGTTCGAATCCAGTCCCGAGGGCCGGTGATGATCGAGGAAGTAGCTTTTCTCAGGACTAAAATACACGATCTTTCTTTTATAAAATACTAGCTTTTACCCGCGACTTCCTCCGCATTAGAAAGTATTTTTGGATAGTAGTATGAAAAAACCTGAGCTGCACTTTTTTGTACGTATGTTTGAATTGCCGAGATGGGATGAGGCCATACTAAGTGTGATTGTCATAGGTTAGGTAAAACTGTTTTTGTTCCAAATTTACATCTGCAAATTTCAGCGTTTGCCCTCAGCTTTATTTTTTGTTATTGCAAATGCTGCTTTTAGAGGAAACTGCACACTTTTAAACTGATCGGCAAATTGGGTGGAATTATCGAAATGCGGGATATTAAAAAATGTTTTTCTTTTGCTATTCCAATCATGATTTTAGCTCTTATAATATTTGGTCCTAGGTGAGAATTCTGTAGCCGTGTACCATTACATAACTTTGGTATGCGTCATTTTTTCTCATGAAGAGGACTGGAACACCAACCTTCAATCTCAACTTATGAGAAGGCATCCCTGATAATTGCAAAGAATTAAGAAACTCTATGGGGCATGCTGTTACTTTCTCCGTGTCCATAAAGTTGTCTACTGAGAGGTACTCGACGATATCTCCCTTCACGTCCGACATAATTTGTTCGTTTATCTGTCTAGCTATCTTATTATAGTTGGAGCTAAAATTGCCCTCTAACACAACCACTCCCTATTGCCTATATTTATATACAGGTTTGGAGATACAGTACTTTTTAAAGTGCTATAAACAATTTGACAAAATTCTTGACTCAACGTAATCGAGCCGTTACATACTGTTGGCATACAATCTTCTCTAATTTTTAGAAGAGTAGAGCTGTACTCGGATATTCGTAGTCCGACAAAACTTTTTTACATATACCCACAACACAGATGCTTTCAAACATGCGTTTATTTCATCTGCCTTTGTAATTACCGGCAGGGTCTGTCTAAAGGCAGGGTCCCGCTAAGAGAACCACCATTCATCCCATGATAGCCCGGTTTTTCTTGACGTCTTTCAGTGTACGATTTAGAGCTTTAAATGCTTTTTTGTGGGACATTGTTCATTCATCCCAAATCAACAATTTACACTGCTGCAGGGTTTTTTTTTTTGATTAAAATAAGAAACAAAACGTATTAACTTGAACAAAACTTCTTTATTACTAATTACAAACTACCTTCTCCCCTGGAAATTTGAATATAACCGTGTCGAAAACTACTTTTTGTTCTGAATTTAAAAGTGAAACATCCTCTGTTATTCTCTGTTCTAGAACAGCATCATAATTTAATTCTTAAAACGTGATCTTCTACAAAAGTTAACGACTCATTGTAAACTATAGCAGTCGGATTTTGTTCTTGAAATCTGTGTAAAATACCGCCAAATATCTTTACCATCAAAACTAAAGTACCGCCCTTCACGCTACCTCGATTCAACGGTCAAATCCTATCATAGTCTTCCAGTGCAAAATATTTGGGAGTTATACTCGAACCTAAACTTACTTGGAAACTAAATATTGAAGTACGGGTTAAGAAGGCCTGTATTGCCTTCTACGCCTGCAGCAAAACTTTTGGCAAAAAGTGGGGACTTCAGTCGAAGATGATTTTATGGACGTACACAGCCGTAGTACGTGCAATCTTAAAATATGGTTCGATTGTGTGGTGGCCTGCTCTTAGCAAAGCCTTTTATATTGATAAGCTTAAGAAGGTTCAGAGAACAGCTTGCGTGGGCACCACAGGGGCCATGCGTACTTGCCCAACGGACGCCCTAAACATTATTTTGGATCTTCTACCGATCGACCTTTTTATTAAATACATAGTTTCCTGCAGCGCTATTAGGTTTAAGGAATCAAACAGCTGGTTGTCAAAACCTTATGGTCACAACAACACAACGAAATTGATTCCCTCAGATATTATCTCGGTAGACACTGACTACTGCACTCCTACTTTGAGCCTTAGCAAGGATTTTCAGGTTTATCACATCCAGAGAAGATTGGAAGGATGACATCGTGTAGATAGATTTTGACACAACCATTTTTACTGACGGCTCAAAGATGGAGTGAGAAGTTGGTTCTTTGATCTTTTCTGAGTCCCTAAATGTAGCTTAATCCTATATTCTTCCTGACTTTGCTAGCGTTTTTTAGGCTGAACTGCTGGAAATAAGGGAGGCTTGTAAGATACTTAAACAAAGCCCAACCCAAAACCAAAATGCTGCTATCTTTACAGACAGTCAGGCAGCTGTCAAAGCCAATAACTCGGCCACATCCTCATCTTAATTGGTCTACCAAACTGAATCAAACCGAAGGTGGAGCAATTTACCCAACTGCATTATATCTAAGAAGATATGGCCCACCTATAATAAAACCCGTACAAACGATCTTATATGCAGGCCAAGGCAAGACATAGCCAGGATTGTTGCGGTTTGTACCGGACATTGGCCTATAGGAGTTCATGCGGAGAAGTTGGGTATCTCCTACAACACCTTTTGCCGTAGTTGTAGTGACCAAAGCGAAAGTGTAAAGATAATCCATTTCCATTGCAAATGCCCTGCTTTGGTATACTTTGGAAAAGCATTCTTTCACGAACTTGATGAGCAAAATGGCTCTAACATAATCGCTATAAAGCTTTTCTATAAATCTTTCCCTTTCTATCACAGGTCAAACGAGTTTTGTTATCAAAACAGCGCACTACAGCGCTAATTGGATCTCAGCCTAGGTTGCCTTGAGATCGCCATTTCTACCTACCTTTCATTTTTAAACTTATGCCAAAATTGTTGAGGATTTAACAGTCACCATTTTGCTTCTAATATAGAAAAAATCTATCGCACTTTGGGAGCAGATTTGCATTTAACGGAATTGGGAATGCATTGTTTTCCCGTAATGCCAATTTTATCCAAATATTATTTAAATCTTTGGTAATTTAGGAATGAAAGCTATCAGATTCCCCGGAAAATTTGCCCATGGTAACTCATGTCCTTTCTTAAGTTTCAAACCCTTGAAATTTCCTTACCTAATTTCATTTAAATCTGTTCAGTAGCTTAGGCGTAAAAGCGATCAGACAACCAGAACTTTACCATGCGTCATTTTTCCGGGGTAAAAAATATCAAAATATCTCCATAACAAATTTCAGCCCGCATATTTTGTTACTATACATAATCTTATTTCCCCTAAACTAAAACATAATTTAGCAGAGAGAACACTAAATATTGGAAACAATTAAGTTAGGTCAAAATCCAGAATCCGAAGTTTTCTTAATGCGTTTAAGTTGCAAAAATTTTGTTTTTAAAACTTAAACCCTAAATTTGTTAATCAAAATTCTGCTAAAATTAATCTGAAGCTACCCGTAGTGAAGTTAGTGCGCGTAGCTCGACGGTTAGTGCGTTGGAGTGACATACCATGCAAGGGGTCTTGGGTTCAATCCCTGCCGGTGCAAACTAACTTTTTTCACAGGTACTGCCTCTAGCGAGGAAATGACAAATCCTACAAGAGCAATTCTTGTCATGAAAAGTGCTTTCTCAAATTTACCGCTCAGATTTGGCATATAGGCCCTTTTCATCTCTGACAACATTACTTGCAAACAGGAATGCTTAAGAGTTGTAAGCCACTAGGCCCTGGTTCTTCATGTACTGTTGCGCCAGCTAATTTTTATTACAAAACTTTTGAAAATATTAATTAGTCTATCCAATTAAAAACAATTATATTGGATATTTAAATTTTTAGTCCAAATTCGACAACATTGGCTCAAAGGGCTTATAGTTGCCACGATTTGTTTGCAAATTTAAGCATTTACTCCTTACCGGTAGTTGAAGGATTATTCTAGTTCATTTTAGTTGTAATTGCTTCCCTAAGTTACTTTTAAGAAGTCTAAAAATGAATGAAAATAATTCATGGTCAACAAGACATATTGCGGCGATCTCTTGAGGCTTAATTACTTCTAAACAGAAATATAACCTCAACAAACAAAATTAAATTAAATAACAGCACATTGCAAAAATAAACCTAAAAATAAATATATCCGTTACAAAATAATGATTATAAAAATTATTTAGTTGATGCTAATTCATCATGAGCTTTGTAAAGCTGTAATATTAACTTAACTAACCGTCGATAACTAATGAACCTACATAAACTGACAAAATCAAGTAGATGCTGAATTTTTTTAGTTCGAAAAAGTTTCTTTTTTAGATAAGTCAATTATGTGTACTTTTAATTGTAAATTGGTTAAAAATTGTATATAGAAAGTTGTGAAAATAAAACTAGAGTAAGTTAACAACTAAAATTAATTGACCTACAAACTTAGAACACGACTAGATGACAGATTTTGTGTTTTCTAAAATTATTTATAAGTTCAAAAACTTTACTGCAAAGAACTAGAAATACCCGCACTCGTTCAAGACCAGCACATCATCATTGACTTATGCAAATTAGGCTCACATCATTATTAAAATTTTTATTTTCACATAAAATCGCTTGATTGATTTAAGACACTCACAGCGAGGTCGTTAACACTTCTTATACCTACATACCTTTTTAAGTTCTAATGTTTATCAGGTATAATGGTCTAACAAAGTATTTCTATAGATACATCTTTACCCTCTTGCCCAGAGGCTACACCTATAGCAGAAAATTAATTTCGTCGTTTGCAATTAATACCTCTTCCAGTTAACCAAACAACTCCTCTTTGCGCTATTAGTATCCGCAAACTACTTTTTGTCGAGGCTTTTTTGTGTTGTTCAAACTAAGTATATCCACCTCTATACCTTCAAGTTGACTTTTTGTGGCTTTCCTATGTTGCGACGATGACGACACAACGTTAAAGTGTGTGTACGAAGCCATTAGAGTTTGTCGCAGCACATTAGCGCGTTAGGTAAATTTTCTAATTTGTTCCGGGACAGGTGAGCATCGAACGCTTACTTATACAGCTCGTCTTTAAGTGCACACCTCGCTGCATCATGGCAGCCATCACATCACTCAGAATGCCCGCATTTAAATTGCGCCTGCGCAGCGCAACTCCCTGAAAGTGGTGATTAAGTAAATTAATAATGGATCAAGTAGAAGACAGGTGGTGCTAGTGTCTATGACATTAAAAGAAATCAATCTAATAGGGAAGATGCTTCATCATTTAGTAGCTCTTTCACGGAACGTCTATAAAACGGACCTTGTCAATTATAGACCGCATTCTCGTGTCCGACTCAGGAATGATGATAGTTCATCTTCTTTGCAAATAGATTAAAATCCGTATACAAGTTTCATCTATGGATCCACTTTATTCTATTCGATATTTAGAACTTCTTGAGGCATTTGAATGAAACCCAAGCGCTGATAATGATAATATAAAGAGTTCGAGCTTCAAGCATCTTCGTATCGAATAAAATACAAAAAACTTAAATTTTAGCTGAGGGGGTATATGAGAGGGCCAGGGCCATGTCCATGGCCAAACGAACATATATTGAGCGCCATCTCGTTTAATGCCTTTAAGGCGTGACCATAGTATTTTATAAAGTGAACCGATCAAAGGATACCGCGCGCTTTTATCTTAGACCGCCACGCCGCAGCCGCTGCGACCGCCACCAAAGAGAAACTCTTTGGCGGTGGTTTATTTCCACCTCCTCGCTCGCGAGGTGAAATTGAAATAAAGTATCTAAATCTGTGCAGCACCATCTACATTAACATCAACGAACACACACAAAAAATTGGCGAAGAGCAGAGGGCACGAACTGATTTTATTGCACCCCTTTTGGCTATTTAAAGGTTGATGATGGTGGTAAAGGTGATGGTTATATGTTGAGGTACATTTGTTTCTTTAATTCTTTTCTTAACTTTTGTATTCCTGCACATGTGGAATTATTATATGAGTTGAAGAAATTAACAAATCGAAATCGAATAATTGGTTTGAAATAAATTGAAATTCGTTTTATGTGACTCTTGAAATAAAATTTAGACGAATCTGATTAAAAACCGAAATCAGTTTGAAATTTTAAGTGTAAATACAAGAGAGTAAGTAACCCTTTATTTTTGGATTTTTTAATTTGAAACTGTTTTATACAAAATTGCTACAATTTTGAAATAAAAATTGGGACTGTTACTACTACTTCGATGGTTTGATTTAAAATTCAGGCAGGCAAATGGAACTAAACAAGAAGAATGCAACTTGAAGATGTTTATGTTGAGAGTTTAAAAAGCAGAAATGAAAATCGATAGTTTTAAAAGCAGGTGAAACGAAATTCGGAAGTATGGGGTTTTTCAATAAAAGCTCTACAAGAGTTTATTTAAATAAAGCAAAAACGGTTTTGGATATCAATTAAATTCTTTATTCCTGTGGAAGTACGTTCAGTATGTGTTTAATTCGAATCCTTTTGCATAGCCACTATACGGGCACTCTTGTAGAAGTCCAGACAATGAAGCCAATTTTTACGGTTTTCAAGCCGATATTGCTGCAATTTCAAGTTCGATTTACGTACGAAGTTCATCAACCGTCGCTAGCTTGTTGGCATGGACCAAAGACTTGACGTAACCCCACAGGAAGTAGTCTAACAGTCTCCAACATAATCTCCTGAGATCCAACAACTATAACAAATGTTTTTGCTAAATACTTTAGGAAATCTTTTACTGAACATCTTCATGATCCTGATTCTCACTACTTTAGTGATTTAGAAGGTTGCATTTAAACCTCTCTTTCATCTTTTACAATAACTGGGGAAATGGTACTTGCTTAAAAAGATGTATGCATCCTCTGTCAAAGCCTCTAACACACGTTTTCCCAACACGGTTTTTAATAAATTGATTGTGACACTGTGTGACTTGTGGCAATGTCTTGTTGGAACCACATGTCCTCCAAGTCCATATCAATCAATTGGGGCGAAAAATATTCGGTTGTCATTGAACGGTAGCCGTAACTTCACAGTAACGTGTTGCTCTTGATCATCATGGAGGAATTACGCCCCAGTCATCATTACGCGATGTAATGATGACTCATAGAGGACGTGTGGGTTGTAGCCTGACCAATACCGCATATTTTGTTTATTGACGAAGCTATTCAGCCAGAAATGAGCCTCATCGCTGAAGATGATTTTTCGATGAAAATCCAAATCATTTTATAGTTATTGCTCAGCCCAATTCACGAACATATAAAGCTTTTGGTTGTCAAGCAGCTTCAGTTCTTGCGTCAATTTAATCTTGTAGAGCCCGTTCAGACGGTTCGATATTTTCACCGTATCGGATATTTTCTCGATTCGGTGCCTTTCGGTTGCTGTGTTCAGACGTATACAGTTAAATGCCGTATCGTCTGAATATACTCATTTAAATTATATTGACACTTGCTCATACTTGAAAATCGACGATACGGCAAAACCACCGATTCGGGATCGTGTGAACGGGTTCTAAGAATGTAAGCCAAGATCTTTTCGCAAAATTCGCCACAACGACATCACAGAGATGCCAAACGCTTGAGAATGACGTGAGAAAGACACTTTTGGGCTGTTTGCAATTGAACCCTTAGCGGCAGCAATATTCTCGACGCTAAGGGCACTTCTCTGTCTCACTGGCACGGGAATATTTTGTATTGTGCCTGTGGATCCAAATTTTTCCACTAAAGGCCTAATTGTTGATATGTAAGGAAGATTATGACGACCCTAAATTGGACGTAGTGGTCTTAATGTTGAGCCCACTGACTCCAAATTTCGGTAGAAAATTTTAGTAGTTTCGACTCGTTGTTGGCTCGTATATCTATTCATCATGAAATGGCAAACCTTACTCAAAAGAAATTTCAAAAGAGCGGCAAAAAATATGGCGTCGTTTGCCCCCCTGTTGAAAAACCCCGTACATAAACCTCGAACCGAAGGCTGTAAAGACGAAAATGGAAACATTGTAGTTGAACCGCAGTAAATGCTGATGATATAGAAGGACCATTTATGGATACCGGTGAAGACGAACCAAATTATGCTGTCGGGCAGGACGATCCATTAAATATATACTACGAAAGCCAAAAATCCCGTCTTCCTGAAAAAGATACTGTTGAAGCACAAGTAGTTCATCAACCTATTATTGAATTTTAAACTAATTTTTTGAATTCACTTAAAATCTATATTTAAATTAACTTTTGACTAAAAACTAAATTTATTTTCAATTTGATATTTTTAATACTTAAACTTTAATTTAAATGTAAAACTTAAAGTCTAAACTTGACTAACCTAAATTTAGTCAAATTAAACATTCTAAAATGTAAATAAAAAATCATTGCGATTATAGCTTAAAATGTCAAGATCCTAAATTCGTACTAAAATTCTTAAACTTTCAAATTTTCCGCCACTAAAAACCATCGGCCATCTTTTAATGTTACAAAAATGTACTAAAATTAAAAACAAGAAAGAAAAAGAAGAAAATAAAAGAAGGATCTGGCATTCAAGCATGGACCACCTTACCATAAAGTTAAACTCTGTTTTTCTTACGTGTTTTTTCTTGAATTCGCTCCACCGTCACGTCGTCGACTTTTTCTGTTTGAAGTTAGTAAAAATAATTATCTGTGAAGATTTGCTCATCAGATCATTCGCGATTAAAATCTTAGCAGATAGAGTGAAAAAAGCTTTGCTCGTACAGATACCCTCTAAACTGCAACCAACTATAGAAGAATCAGTCTCCTTAACGTCTCTGAAAAAAATTTTTCTGCCATAATATGTTAAAGTCTAAAGCCCATCGACAACAACCTTATAGTTCCTCATAGATTTAGTTAAGACCATGAAAGTCTACAATCTATTAAATATTTCTATCACCGCAGATCCTGAAAGAAACCCAAGAACCTCAAATCTACATCTACCATCTCGATTTCAAGGAGGCATATGACAGCATCTATAGGAACGAGCTTCCAAACTCTTCCGTTTTTTCCGGATGACCTTGGAGAATTCCCGCCGCTCCATAAAGGCTGGAAACAACTTAACAACATCTTTCGATGTCAAAAATTACTTTAGACAAGGTAATGTACTGTCATGTATTAAGTCAGAGGTGGTGAAAATGGGTTCAGCTGTTAAATAAATAAAATTAGGTGGCGCTAAGAACTAGGGCCTAGTGACTTAGAACTCTCAGCCATTCCTGTGTGCGAGCAATTTTGTCAGGAATGGGTTTAGCGGTTGATGAGGGTAAAACAAGGAATTTACTCTGTTCAAGAAATTACTAAAAACACTGACGCACGTCGCAGTTAAAATGTCACGATTAGAAGACGTAACTTTGTGGTAGTTAAGGACTTATACCTAGGCTCCGCTTTGAACGCCGAAAACAATAGCAATGACGACCTCACGAAAAATTACTCTTGCTTACCGCTGTTTCTTTGGGCTAAGGAAGCAATTGAGTATAGTAAAGGACAGTGCATAAGAGGAAGGCCGCGGATCAGGTGGCGCGCACAACTGAAAAGTTACCTCACCCAAAACGCAACGGAAGGCATTTAGCTAGGGACCAAGCTAGGTGGAGAAGATTGTTGGATGAGGCCCTAGTTCACCCAGGACTGTAACGCCACCTTAAGTAAGTAACTATTACTACACGTATTGTAGTATTGTGTATTTTGATGTTAGATTTATTCAAATCTCAAATAAATTAGTTATCAGACCAAACTGTAAGCAGTTCAAACTGTAAGGTTTAAAAGCTTATTATGAGTCGATTTACGCTACAATAACGCTTTCGAATTGTTTAAATTTACTTTAAAAAATATTAAATTTATTGTCACTGTTGAACACTTCGTCCATTTTACACTGTTCACTTTTGATATCCTTTCTGGTTGAATATGGCTTCGACAATAAGAAAAGACAATCCTAAGATATTTTACGAATCACTATTATATCCAATAAAATTGATGATTATCACAACTTGTATACAGCGGGCTTAATGTATTGCAGAATCAAATTGGGAACGAATTAATTTCCAAGAGTTGTGATGCTGAGTGATCCCTAGTCGGTGAGTTTATTGGAATATGCCCTCAAACAAGCAATTCTTTGAAGAAATAATAAATAAATATTTAGGTTAAGAAATTAAATGTATTTCCATAGGAAATGAATAGTCTCAAGGGTTTTTATCTGCGGACAAAACATTGGTCCTTCGAGCCGGATTCAGCCAATCGGCTACAACAGCCAATTCGCTTCATCAAAGAGCCAAGTCGCTACATAAGCCAAGTCGTTTCATTAAAGAACGAAGTCGCTACATAATCCAAGTCCCTTCATCACAGAGACAAGTCGCCACAGAAGCCAAATTGCATCAGCAAAATTTTCAAAACACAGCCAATTCGACCATCGATACAAAAAAAGGAAGGAACAAATGGCGGAACCATCAGTAGAAACAATTCAAAAACTGAATTTCGACGAAATCAAACGAAAAAAAATAAACTTTTCGAAAGACTCAGAAGATCGGTATTCGTTGCAATACTTTGAAATCCGGCGGAGAAGTTAGCAACAGTATGGAAGACGTGCGATGAACTTCATGCTAAGGTGTATAATATAAAAATGCATAATGAAAATGTTTTTTGAACGTTACAACAACAAAAAAACACTACTAGCATCCCACTTTCAAGCATTTCTCAGCATCCCAAATGTTAAGTCTGAAACTGCACAAAATTACAAGAAATTGTTGGACACAACGAACGAGACACTAATTGGAATAAAGGCATTAAATATTGACACGAAGTCCTGGGACCCATTTATTGTCTATATGGCCTCGCAAAAGTTAGATATGGAAACCAGAAAAGAATTGGAACTGGTATGGGGAGCCAAAACAGATTAACCATCATGGGAGGACCTAGCTGTATTTCTCTCAAAGAAATTTAGATCATTGTACGGTGAATACATAAAGTAAAGAGCCTTAATAGACCAAGCCTCACAAAACTCATTCATCACCGAAAATTGTGTGCAGTTGTTAGGACTCAAGCGTGAACCCGCTAACGTCACTATCAAGGGTTTAATAAACGCCACAAACCGAAGAGCTGGTCAGGTCTCTTTAAACATAAGAGAAAAATGGTCAAATAAAGTCATACACACCACAGCCCTCATTCTAGGACGAATCACAGAAAGTCTTCCATCGACATGCACAAACTTCAATGTTAACGTAGACATAAAGAATACTGAACTTGCAGATCCAGAGTTCCTTACTCGATCAAAGATCGATGTATTGTTAGAAGCTGATGCATATGGTGAAATCCTGCTGGAGGGATTGAAGAAAGGTATGCCAACTGCACAAAAGACCAAACTGGGCTGGATTTTATCTGGTCCCATAGCTAGAAGCGCATCAACTACATCAACTTCCATAAAAAGTACATCACAGCTCGATCAACAGCTATCAACATTTTGGGAACAGGAGGAAATCGAAAAGAAACCCTTTTTGTCTCACGAACAAGAGATGGCCGAAAAGCAATACATTACAAATGTCCAAAGGATAAAAGATGGACGGTATAAAGTCAAAATGCCGTGAAAAGATGATCCTATGACAAAGCTTGGCCTTTCGGAAAAGTCAGCTATTGCCAGGTATGTCTCGAACGAAAAGAGGCTATTAAAAAATCCAAGTCTTTATGCGGAATACAACAAGTGCATTGAAGAGTATATAACATCTTGGGCATATGGAAGAGATTTCCAGCAATGAAGTAAACAAACCTTGTTATTACCTGCCTCTTCACGCAGTGATTAAAGAAGAAAATACAACAACCAAGTTCCGGGTTGTATTTAATGCCTCAGCAAAATCGTCTTCCGGAATGTCACTAAACAACTGCCTCATGCTAGGTCCAACAATTCAAGATACACTCACAACTCTGATTCTGCGATGGAGAACATATCCAGTCGTCGTAACAGCTGATATTGAAAAAATGTATCGAGAGATATCAGTTGAAACCACTCACTCAGATTTCAAACGCATCCTGTGGCGTCCAAACAAAACAGACAATTTTAAAAAAAATTGTTCAATGAAGTAGAGTGATGACCAATCGGATGAACCATGTATAACTCGTAGATACGGATGACGGATGTTGGAAATCATATCAAAAGAATAAATGCCTTGGAAGTATCTACCAAGATTGATTTTAGCCGTATTTATGTCTTTCTGTTATCATTTTAAGTTATCAAGCTTTTAAAATAAAGTTTGCTAATACATAAAGTATTTTGTGTATATTCACATTTAAAGGATTCACTGAGTGCAAAATATGAAGACAGGTAATTCATTCCACATTCGTGAGGTTTGGCCGACAAAAATATCAGTGCTTAAAATTGTGTCCAAAAATTAGCTCAAGGATAAACTGATTGAAAACACAAATTTTACTGTTCAACTGTTTTGAAAGAAATAATAACGAGCTATTCCAGAAGACCACTATTTTAGGAATAAGTCGTAAAAATGACATTCACAAAATATTCTAGCGAAAGAAGTTGCACTACATTTTTCTATTCGTGAAGAAAACCTATACTTTATCCGAAATTATTATTAATACACTAAAACCTCTTGTTAAGAAACTGATGAATGGCCTTTATGACTAACACTTCGGTTAAATTTTTGTTTCTAATCCTGCAAACATATCTTTAAACTTCTTAGCTTAGGGTTCTGCAGAATAAAACTTAGTTGGTCAAATTATTAAAAGTAAAACACCTGTTTTATTTATAAATCTACACCAATTTTTAATCAAAGAACAACTATCAATATTTTCCAAAGAACGCCCAGCACCTTTTTATTTTAGAATGACTTTATTGACGTAAATCTATACCTTGTGCTTCGGTATGATTAAGCAAAAATTTATTGCTGCTCTGAAAACAATAAAAATGAATTTCACACTACGTCAGAGAGTTATCCAATCCGCAGTGCTCCGTATATATCCTTTTAGCGGTACCATAAACCGAATTCAATAAATATGAAATACCTATAAAATATCTGCCAAACAACATCAAAACAAATTGGCTTCAGCCTTTGGTAGCCTTGCACAATCCCGGATTTATTCCATCACCACCGCTCTTCCTTTCTTCATCACACCTGTATTACATTATTAGGTATATACCCTACCTTAATATTACATGTCGGCAGCTTACTTTGATGTCCTTGCACATCAGCAATTAAATGTTTCACGCGTCCTTCGTTCACTCTATTGTAATCCAATTGGAGGCAAAAACAAAAAGTATGAATGCATATGTAAGGTGTTAAAATCCGACCGAAGATCAATCCGCAAGGATATGTTAAGTGATTGGCAGGTACGTTATTCCTCATAGAGGCTATAATGTTGATGATGATGATGAGGCAACCCTGATGGAATCCTCTTAACTATGTGTATCGAATTTTATTGTGCGTGGGATACAAAACACATGAGGGTGGGATAGATTATCCTCTATTCGTATATAGCTAATGGAGAAATCGAAATCCATTTAGAATTGGAATTGGACAAGAAGAAGGACAATTACCGTCGGACTCTTTGTAAAGAATCAAATTTTCCACACACATACAATGGGACCACCAACAAGGACTATAGAGCCAACAATAATGCTGACTGCTAGGTGATGTCAGCAGAGACTTTTTGTTCCCATTGTACACAGCATCAGAGACCTTTAAGTTCTTTGAAGACCATTAATGAGATGAAGACGGTCTTTTGTTTTCCTTCATCGCATAATAGAGGGAAGGAGCTCAAATTTCATAACACAATCACAACGAGCGGCAAAGTGGAATTTATTGCATTAATGAGTGAACAGGAAGAATCCCTAAGCGATGCTGTCCTGGGAAACAAAGTGTCCTTTTTCATTCTCTTCTTTCCCGTGAGTCTTTTTCTAATTTGCTTATCAAAACATGCCCAGTGATGATAACTTGTGTTTTTCTTCGACACCTCTATATATGACTTTATTGATTCTTTCGGTGTTTAGTCCGGAAAAGTCAATTCTTTGGTGTGGTGTGCTGACAGAAAAATCCTTGGCAATAATTCACTGTAAGTGAAATAAATAAGAAAAATCTAGCAACAATGAGATTTATGGTGTGTCACCTGCGGAGTGAGGGCATTCGTTATTTGCTAGCTTCAAATAAATCACCAAGGATGTTATCCTTGGCTGACTACAACAACAACAACAAGAACAAAAAAGGACTAATTTGCTACGCAGATTTTATATCGTATATGAGATTGAATTTCGCAGGACTTTGTTTCTGTTGCTAGAAGGATAAACACAAAGTGACAATAATTGAGCAATTTGTTCCCATTAGATGTGGAGAAACATGCAACAATCAACACGACAACTGAAACGAGTCAGATGCTGGATGTTGGGGGTTGACTGGGTTAATGCGAGCAGCTCTATGTGTGGGTCGTTTTGTGGGTTAGATGTGCGGTGTTCAATTTAGTCAATTAATCCCGAAGGAGCTGTTTAGATTAATGCTGGAATGATGAATTGTTGACAAATAAATAAATTTATCCTTCGATTTGTAAAAATGAAAAAGAACGTTTGTCGCTATTGCAGAGGAAATAGACGTTTCTCATTATTTCAAATGAAAAGACAAATTAAGAATGTGAGATTAATGAGAGCGTAAATAGGTTTGTTGATTAAGGCTTTTCTTGTTTTACTCTAATGACTGGATTTAGATTTTATTCATCGAATAAATCAGTTATTTGTTTCAAAATATTGGTAGCTTGGCGTATTTAATATTAACTGAAGATTAAACTTTTTTTCAACTATCACATTGGAATACCTATTTTTAAAAAAACTTTATAGGCAGATCACAATTTTTGTATTTGAATTATTGACTCAAGAATGAATAATTTAAAAGGCGCCTTAAACTTTTCATAGGAAGTTATTGTAATCGGTTCGGTTTGTCGAATTGAAAATTTTGACATTTCTCTACGTTTCAAGGCCGTCGAAATAAAAGGTTTTTATAGTGAAATGTCTGTGCGTGATTGTGCACAAATTTTCTTAAGTTCACTTTATATTATATTTGTAAATTGATACCAAAGAAACATAATTTTGAAAAAAAAAATTAAATAAAGTGTTTTATAAATAAAAAAAAAACTGAAAAAAATTGTTTATCTCCAATATCTCTCTAGTAAATTGAATTTGCAGTTATTTTACAAAAAGTAAAAACCTAAACAAAACATTACTAAAAATTGATAAAATTGATTTTCGACTCAAATATCTTTTTAAAAACTAAAAATATTAACTTTCATACAAAAATTAAAGCTACACAAAATTGTACGAAAAATTGTTAAAAATTGTTGTTCGGTTCCCGATATCTCGTGAGCTTCTATATTGACTTCAAATAAGTTTCATTCACCCAATTTGTATTTGTTTATATACCAAATAAAACTTTTAAGAAATGCTACGAAAAATTTTTAAAAATTGGTTTTGGACTAAAAGTCTCGTTCACTAAAATAGATTTTGAAATCAAACTATTTTATTATATTCAAAACATTGCTGGTAATTTGAAAATTGTTAAGAATAATTCAACTGGATATTTCAGTTTGGATTGAGCTTAAAATGGTAGGTTCCCTCTATCTATATATCTGACATCATTATACTCGCACTCAGGTTATGAGCTGTAAGTCACTAGGCCCTAGTTTTCAACGTACTGTTGCGGCGCCTACTTGTACTTTTTAACTTCCCATAGGAAGTTATTGTAATGGGTCCGATTTGTCAAATTGAAAATTTTGACATTTCTCGACGTTTCAAGGTCCCTAGAGTCGAAATAAAAGATTTTTAGAAAGATGTCTGTGCGTGCGTGTGTACGTACGTTCGTACGTCCGTACGTCCGTACGTCCGTACGTTCGCGACGTTTTTTTCGTCGTCCATAGCTCAAGAACCAGAAGAGATATCGACTTCAAATAAATTTTGTTATACAGATAATAAAGCAGAAAGATGCAGAAAGGGCTCTCAAGAAAATTGCGTGGGTGGTTTTTTTACCATAGCAGTTTAAAAAAAAGGTGAAAATTTTGGTTAACCCTTAATATCTTATGAACCAAAAACGCTAGAGACTTGAATTAAATTTTATATAATAGACTGTAACGTGATCTCAAAGAAGTATATTTTTTGAAAAAAATATATTTAACGGTTTTTTTTCTAAATCAAAAAAACTGAAAAAAAAAATGTGTCACCTCTTAAATTTAACGACTTACATATGATTTCATCTCCAAAACAATTTTGAGCAACGGAAAATAATGTTTTAAAAATGTGATAAAATTTTGAGAAAAATCGAATTGACCGTTTTTTTTATAAAAAATAAAAATCTAAAAAAAACATTACTCAAAGTTCGTAAAAATTAAATATCGATTCAAATATCTTTTCAAAAACTTGAAATTAAGGCTTTAAGCTTATTTATCTTATAAGAAATATTGTTTTCAACATTCAATAAAATTTTGAGAAAAATGGAATTGACAGTTTTTTTACAAAAAAATAAAAACCTAAAAAAAAATTAATAAAAGTTGGTAAAAATTGATTTTCGACTCAAATATCTTTTCAAAACTTTGAGATATTGGCTTTAATTTACTTTTATCTTTCAAAAAATATTGTTGTCAACATTCAGTAAAATTTTGAACAAAATCGAATTGACAGTTTTTTTATAAAAAATTAAAAACCAAACAAAAATTAACAAAATTTGGTAAAAATTGAATATGGATTCAAATATCTTTTCAAAAATTGAAAGTTAGACTTTAAACTTATTTTATCTTATAAGAAATATTGTTTTAAGCATTCTGAAAGATGTTGAGAAAAATCGAATTGACAGTTTTTTTACAAAAAATAAAAACCTTAAAAAAAAATGTATAAAAGTTGGTAAAAATTGATTTTCGACTCAAATTTCTTTTCAAAAATTGTAGATATTTATCTTTCAAAAAATATTGTTGTTAACATTTAGTTAAATTTTCAAAAAACTCGAATTGATGGTTTTTGTACAAAAAATTAAATACCTACAAAAAATTTAACAAAAGTTGGTAAAAATTGATTTTCGACTCAAATATCTTTTCAAATCTATAAAATATTGGCTTCAAACTAATTTTATCTTATAGAAAATATTGTTTTCAACATTCGATAGAATTTTGAAGAAAATCGAATTGACGGTTTTTTTACAAAAAATAAAACTCTAAAAAAAACAATACTACAACTGGGTAAACATTTACTTTCGACTCAAATAGCTTTTTAAAAATTCAAAATATTGGCTTCAAACTTATTTTATTTTACAGAAAATATTGTTTTCAATATTCAGTGATTTTTATATAAAAACCCAACAGTCCGTTTTTTCATAAAAAATAAAATCTATAAAAAATAGTACGTACATTTGGTAAAATCGATACTAGCACATAAAGACAAACTTTTAAGCAAGACAAATCGACAGACGGGATGGGAAGTTATCAGTGTGGGTCGCATCCCAGCCTCTTTTTTCCCAATAAATCCAGCAGTATGCGGCATCAATGCTGATTTAAATATTGGATTCCAATATTTCAAAAGTTGCTGGTTTGTGGGGATAAACTTACTTACTTACTTAAGGTGGCGCTACAGTCCGGGGCGGACCTGGGCCTCAATCAACATGCGTCTCCAGCCAGCTCGGTCCCTAGCTAGCTGTCTCCAGTTTTGCACGCCAAGTTGGTTGAGGTCCTCTCCCACCTGGGAGCGCCGTCCCTCGGTATTGGATTCGAAGAGCTTCCGGGTTGGAGCGTTGATGCCCATCCGCTCTATATGACCTAGCCATCTAAGCCGTTGGACTTTAATTCTGCTAACTAGGTCAGTGTCACTGTAGAGCTCGTACAGTTCATCGTTATATCTTCTCCTTCATTCTCCATCTATGCGTACGGGACCAAAAATCACCCGAAGAATTTTTCTCTCGAAGCATCCTAAGACGGCCTCAGCTTTCTTTGACAGGGTCAAGGTCTCAGCGCCACAAATGAGAACCGGGATGATGAGTGTCTTATAAATGGCGATTTTAGATGCTCAAGAGAGCACTTCTCAATTGACTTCTAAGTCCAAAGAAGCAGCGATTTGCAAAGAGTTATTCTTCGTTTGATTTCAGTGCTGGTGTCGTTGTCTGTATTAATAGTGGTGTCTAAGTAGACAGAGTCCTTAACTACCTCAAAGTTATGGCTGTCCATGGTGACGTATTGTCCAAGACGTCGTCGTTCAGTGTCCTTTTTTGATGACAGCATATACTTGGTCTTGCCCTCATTGACCACAAAACCCATCTTCTTTGCTTCCGTCGCAATGCTCAAAAACGCTCCACTGATATCACGCTTTGATCTTCCAATTATGTCAATATCATCTGCGTATCCGAGTAATTGGATGGACCTTTGGAAGATTGTGCCTCTAGTGTTGACGGTTGAGTTTTGCATAATTCTTTCCAGATTTGGGGATAAACAATCACTTAAAATAGCCTCATATAAAAAAACGCATGAACAATTACAGTTAACAGTCACCAAATTATTTTTGAAAAAATAATAGTTGTAAGCGCGATTTTATGGAAATTTTTGCGGCCATTGATATAAAACAAAAAAAAACTAAGCTCGATATGGACCTTGTCAACACCGTAACACGGTAAGTACATCCCCATTTTGAAGGAAATAAGAAATGATAATGGCTTTCAAATATAGTCTTTTAGCTTAACCTGACTCATTCTAGGTCTTGCAATTATGCTTATATATAAATAAATAAATTAGGTGGCGCAACAGTTCATGGAGAACCAGAGCTCATAGCGACTTACAACTCTCAACCATTCCTGTGTGCGAGTAATGTTTTCAGAGATGGAAGCGACCTACAGTTTCTATGCCGAATCCGAACGGCTAATGGGAGAAAGCACTTTTCATGACAAGGATTTGTCAATTCCTCGCAAGAGGCAGTACCAGTGAAAAAAGTTAGGTTACGCAGGCAGGGATTGAACCCATCAAAACACCTTGCATGACAGTCTAACTCACTAACCATCTCGCTACGGGTACTACATGCTTTTACTCTATAATTATTCAAGACAACATTATTTAAGAGTTAAGTTAGAAATTTAGTAAACAAAAGTATTTTAAAGAATTTTATTGGAAAAAATATGGAGAATAAAAGGTGTTTCAATAGGGGTTACATTTTTTCTTTATTATTCAGTTGTGTATACCAAATCATCATGGGAAGTTACACGATTGAACAGAACGTTCAAATGATAAACATTTCTTATCAACATGAGTGTTCGTTAATACAAACGTTGGGCGCATTGCGCCCAATTTATGGTAATCTATTGGCTAGGGCGTCCCATCGTTGTATGGAGACACAAAATTCTCGAATTTGTCATCAAAAGTTGCGTATTGATAAGTAGATTTCATTCTGGATTCATTTTTGTTCCTTATGAGTCCATCTCTTGATTTTGCTGCTATGACGGATTGGCTATCTTCAGTCACAGATTTAAATCATCTTTTAACACTTTGTGTATATGACATGGGAAATCCGGAATTTGGAGCTCTTCTTGTTTTACTAACAGTGAAAGCTTTTCATCTGACAGATCTTGTAAAACAGGTGGTGAAGCTATTTTTCATTCACTCCAAAAAATTATATCGGTATAATCTGTATCTGTATAATCGGTTCCATATATTCTTTTGTCTGGCCTTAAAGATCTGTTTTAGACATAGATCGTTTTTCCGAAGAGCATTGCCACTAAAAGGTTCCCGGGGTGCGCATAAAAAGCATTTCTTTCAATGATAGCATCTTGAGAAAAATATTAAAACGCGTATGTGATTGGCTCCATCTATCAATGATAGCTAGTTTTTACCAGAAAACCAAACTGGTGCGTACACTTAGACTATGTATTCCACAAGCACTTTTAGATTATCGGATGGAGTACTGGAATCCACATAGAGTCTTAGTATTCTATTAGCTCTTGTGACCCACCTTGAATGTGCCATTTTCCCAGGCTGTCGATTTGCTAATCCGAGAGACCATTACCCCATTTAATAGCTTGACACGTTTCAGAGATATTTTTGTTCTGTACTCAAATGATCTACGATTTTTTGGTTAATATCAGGTGCATTTACGACAGCAGGTGAAAACTGAAGAACTGATCTTTGGTTTTTTCACAATCATTTAGTTAGTGAAAAGATGTCATATTGCCCACTGTAAAAGTCGACCTAGTTCCATTTACATGTTACGAATTACTCCACCTTTCTAACCCGTATTGGTGGTAGTCCCATCACATCCAATGCAGAGAATAGTTTGTAACTCAAATCACTTATATCTTTAAAAAAAAAAAACTAAAATTGAATTGTATATAATTCTTTTCCTTACCATGCTTCGGAGTTATGTGACCCAAGAATATTGATTGTGGTTCTGCAAGAATTGAAAAATGCTCTTCTAGAACTTGTTTTTGATAATGAAGCCCATCTTTTTTCTCTGAAATAAGAGTCTTATCTTTTCGTCCATCAAAATATATACTTCAAATTAAGATACCATTATTTATGTTTGATAAACTGTCTCTTGATTTCAACAATGCTCGATGTATTTTGTTTTTATCAATAACAACATCCTAGAGAACTGCTAAAGCCACCGCTACAGCAGATCTGACCGACCGTATCTGTCGTAAATTCTTGCTACAGATGGTAGATCAAGTAAATTGCGCTTACCTGATGATGTTGATGGCTCTGATATATAGACTGTTTCGGATGGTTCCATTAAATTGTTTCTACTTTCTATAGATTCAAGGGACTCTGTTGTATCGACCACTTTTACCAAACTTGGTAAGAAACAAGAGGGAACTCTTTGTTGATTTAATGCACAACGTTCTTTTCGCTTTTGAATTGATAAAAGTTTGCTTGAATTTTTGTTTTCTTATTTTTGCCAAAATATACTCGTCAATACGCAACTTTTGAGGGGTCTTTCGTTAAGTTGCTCCAAAAAAATTTGACGGGACGCCGCGCCGCGCCGTAGTGGTGGCCCTTCACAGTGGACTCTTCAACGTTTGGTTGCCAAAAATATGATCGGTTCAGTAAACAATTAACCAAAACCTGTGTGTTGAAGGAACGCAAGATCAGCAGAGTACATCGCCGTGGTCCGTGAAAGTGTACAGCAGAACCCAAGACATTCTATTCCTCGCCGTGCACAAGAACTGGGCCTTTCGCAGATTCCAAATTGGTGAATTTTGCATCGAGACTTGGGCTTAAACCCGAACAAGATCCAACTAGCCCCGGAGCTCAAAGGCCATGAACATATACAACGCCATTTGTTCGCTGACTCTTTTGTAAGAGGACCCCAATTTTACCGTATATGGGACGAAACCAACCCACGCTAGGTGCAACATGTGATAATGCTGTTCAGTGTGGATTTTGGGCCGGCGGCGGCGTAATTGGTCCGTACTTTTTTAAAACCACGTTAGTGAGGTGGTCACTGTCAACAGCGGGCGCTACATAACGATGATAACTAATTTCTTATGGCCCAAATTGAACCATATGAACCTAGACGTTATGTGGTTCCAGCAGGATGACGCTACGTGCTACGTGCTCAGCTGATTAGTGTATGGAGTTTTATAATTTTTTATAATACAAAAAATAACAGCACAAACATATTTTATTTTCTAAAACTTTCTCAAAATGTTGTGTTCTTAATTTGGCTTCTTTCTAAAAAAACAACATATTTTCGTATTGCTCCAGAAGGGTACTCCTTAAAAAAATTATTTTGTTTTTAAGTTTTCTCAAGAACTAATGGGACGATTTCAAAATTCTTCTCTTTCTGTGCAAGCTCTTTTTGATGATCAAATGATCAAATTGATGATGATTTTTTATGATCAAAAATGTATTTTTTAATAAAATACTAATTTTGTGTGCAAAACTCGATATCTCAGAATGGGGACGACATTTTTTTACGAAATTTTAATGTAAAAGGTTCATATATTTATAAGTTCTTTATTTAGTGCTTATACCAAAAATATTTTTAAGACAGAATTTAAAATGATTTTCGAAAAAAATAGGTTAATCTAGATTTTTTGACAAATAAAATGAAGAAATGAGAAGAACTTATTTTGGAGGTACATTTTTAAATCTTAAAATAGAGGCAATATTTTTTAACAGACTTTTTGGAAGAAATTATCAAGTTCTTGCGACCCAGACGTGCATTTCATTCCTTTCAAAATTGGTTTTCTGTTGAATACAAAAGATCTTAAAAAATTAAATAAATCGACTTTTGAAGTGAATTTGCTTTGTATGCTCTAGAACTGAGATTCAAACATGAATTTCAATAATACAAATGTCCCAAAAAATCAAGTGACACCTTTGTTAAACTAATGGCTAAGTGAAAAACATAATAAACGTTTCGTATCTATTTATATAAAAGCTTTGAAATGTGTAATTTGTGACGGCTACAAAACTTTTCTTCCCAACTTATTTTTTACTTACCTTACATTGTTTTGATTTATTTTTTATAGATAAATTATTTTTAAGTTTTGTGGACGCCTTTATAAGATCCAAGTACGAGTAAGCAGATTGATAACGATAGTAATAAGAGACTCCCCAAAATTGAGTTCGAAAAAACTACGTCAAAAAAGCCCGACATATCAGATCCTCTCTCATATCAGATCCTCTCTCATTATCTGGATTTTTAAATTTTTGCAGCATTCTTGGCATTAATAGAAATGAAAACAAGAAAAGTGTGTTTTGTTTTTGGAAAAAAGCAACGTTTCAAAACAATTTCCTATACATTTCTGCGCGAAATGCACCGAAAACCATCTAAGCTATTGTATTTTAGCTCCTAAATATGGCATATTTGGACAACTGTTCGAATCTTGGAATGCTTTCATATAAGTCAACCAAATTAAATAGCCATAATTTGCTGGACAACAGTGTTCTAAATAATTTGATAACTAAAGTTGTCATTTTAGCAACTATTAAATTTTGCTAGCGCATATTTTACAAAACATTAGAGAACATTTTAGTAAAAACTCATCTAATTGTGTGATCCCCCCCCCCCCCCTTATGAAAAGTCTGGATCCGCCCTTGTACGTGCTACACAGCAAATGCCACGATTGACATTTTGCATGAAAAATTTGAGGGTAAAGTCATCGCTCGAAGTGATATGAATTTGTGATGTGAAGTGTCAACCAAGGTCTTGCGATTTGACCCAGCTATACTTTTACCTGTGGAGTTTCTTGAAGTTGCAGGTGTATGCCAATAGCCACAATCGACCAATACACTAAAGGTGAACATAACACAGGCCATCGCTCAGCTGGATCTATTAGGAAGATTCATTGAAAATTGGACCACTCGGATCCGTGCCATCGTTAGAAACAGATGCGGTCATTTAAAAGGTTTCATATTCCACACCTAATGGCATAACATGCGTCTTTTTAATACAAAAATAATTTTGTTAAAACTTCACACACCGCATTTTTATTCCATTTCACATAGCCACCCTTATTCAAAAACTCTTTAGAAACTCATAACTGTTCAATCTACGCATAAGCAACATGCATCTTGTCAATGAATCTATACTGATTATACTTCCGTTGCACCTCGATGCTTTAACAAACTACCACTGAATATTAAAATGTCTATTAATTTTAAAGAGAATGATTGGTTTTTCACGCTTGACTATAACCTGGTTTAAAAATATTCATGGTAATTCGAGAATTTTCATCTAAATTGTTTTGTTTCTGTTACAACGTTATTTATAAGTAGTAATTCATTTATTTAGTAACGTTATAATATAAAAATAAGTATAAGAAATTAAAGTAAGTATTGGTAGTATAATAGATGGGTTTAATGATGATTGTTCGGCGGTGGGACTACGACTGCGCTCGCCAAGTAATCGTCCAATAATTGTCACATCAACATAAGTGTACGTACAGTGTTGTTATAAGTTGCAAGCTGTCATAAAGGATTTCGTATACTACATTTCCTCCCACTCAAAGATATCATCAATGTGAGACCTGGAATCGAACGACAGGTCTTCGTTGTCTGTAAGAGCGTCTAGGTGTTTGCACAGCCGGAATCACCGACGGCTTGGCAGCTGCATTGTTGTCCCTTGTTTCTGTTGCTTGAGGAACAATCTTGCTTACTGTCGATGAGACTGAAGGAATATTAGTATTATCAGAATTTATACTTGCCTGATTTGCTGCAGAACTTTGAAGGCCCTTATTCATGAAAAACTCATCCAAGTGATTTTCATTCGAGTGCTGAGCCCTCATCTGGTTTTGGTGTCGCTTAAGAGCTCCAAAAACTGTGGATACAAGGTATGTCATCCGCCCAAGTTGCTTTTTTACCCTACCTCGAATCCATTTTGGTCCTCTTGAGAAGTTCTTCACTAACACTAGCTGTTCGCTAACAAAACGATTAAGTCCTTTGCTGCTTTGTAGTTTGTTCTGTCGAGGGAACATCAAAGCAAGAGGAATTTTAGGCTGTCGTCCATGTAATATTTCTGCTGGTGATTTCCCGGTAACAGGATTCGGTGTCGATCGAAAAGTGCTTAAATGGTGAAGTAACGCATTATTCAAGTCTTCTCCTCCTTCCATAATCTTCTTTAATGACGTTTTAAAGGTCCTTACAAAACGTTCAGCCTCTCCATTAGAGGCAGGATGAAAAGGTGCTGACGTCAAATGTTGAATTCCATTTGAAGAACAGAATTGCTCAAACTCGTGGGACACAAATTGTCGACCATTGTCCGAGACGATTGTATCAGGTAGTCCCTCCAGCGCAAAAATACCTTTCAGAATTGAAATTGTGGCAGATGACGTTGTTATTGTGGACATTTTAACAACGAACGGGAACTTAGAAAATGCATCTATACAGACCAACCACATGTGTCCAAGAAATGGACCCGCAAAATCCAGGTGTATACGCTGCCATGCATGATCAGGTGACGGCCACGACGAATACTCCTTCCTTGGGCTACTGCTTGTTTCCTGACATTGTATGCATTTTGCTGCACGTTCGGTTATGGCCTTGTGTATAAATGGCCACCAGCAATATCTCCTGGATAGCTGCTTCATTCTTGTGATCCCCCAGTGTCCATCGTGGAGGAGCTTCAACACATTTGGCTGCTGCGATGCTGGAACAACGACGCGAACGTGCTCAGCCTGAAGTAAAATAATATTATTTTCTATGAGAAGAGAATATCTTCGGTCAAAATAAGGTTTCAACTGTTTATCTATAAGCTTTGATGAGTCCGGCCAGCCGTGGCGTAAAAACTTGAGTACTTTGGATAGAACGGGATCTACGGCTGTGGCACTGGCTATTTGCTTGGCATCCACTGGAAACGCTTCAATCACTTCATCAAATTGAACATGCAGACAGGAGTTTTCGCTTGCATCAAATTGCTCATCCTGGCCCATTGGTAACCGCGACAACGCGTCTGCGTTTCCATGTTTACTTGTAGGCTTGTATCTGATGCTATATTGATAACCCATCAAGAACAAAGCCCAGCGCTGCAATCTTTGAGCTGTAAAGACAGGTAAATTTTTTTCAGGGTTAAATATTGAGACCAGCGGCTTATGGTCCGTATACAAAATAAAATGTCGACCGTAAAGATACTGATTAAACTTCTGCACCCCGTATATGATAGAGAGGGCCTCCTTTTCTATCTGACTATACCGTTTTTGATGTATGTTCAAAGTTTTTGAAGCGTGTGCAATCGGCACTTCCGATCCATTGGGAAGCACATGAGAAATGACGGCTCCTATGCCATGAGAGGATGCGTCCGTAGCCAGAATTATAGGCAAATCGTCACGAAAATGAGATAGCCTCGTTGCGTCCACTAGTTGTGATTTTAAATATTGAAATGCTGACTCTTGCTCTTTCCGCCACACAAACGCTGTATCATTCCTGCGGAGTATATTTAAAGGGGCACTGATTTGAGATAAGTTTTTAATGAATTTATTATAATAATTGACTTTCCCCATGAAAGCCTGTACATCTTTCACGTTAGTTGGACGTGGCAATTCTTTAATCGCGATAACCTTGGAATCTGAAGGTCTAATACCTGTCTCACTAATGATGTGGCCTAGAAATTCAATTTCTGTCTCCAACAAAATACATTTTTCACGCTTGCAAACCAGACCATATGACTTAAGCCTTTCAAAAATTTCGCGTAAAGTGTCCAAGAGCTCATGAGTGGTTTCGGCTGCCACAATTATATCATCAATATAGTTCCCACACTGGCGAACCCCCGCAATTACCTGTTCAACTAATCTTTGGAATATTGCCGGCGCACTAGCAACTCCAAACGGCAACCTCTGACACTGGTACAATCCCATGACTGTGTTGACGACCATAAACTCCTTCGATTCATCATCCAGCTCAACCTGGAGGTAAGCGTCCGACAGATCAATTTTTGCAAAAAATTTGCCACCTCGCACCTTGTATAACATCTCTTCTACTCTCGGTATAAGCGCATGTTCTACTTCTAACTGCGCATTTAAAGCTTTGAAGTCCCCACAGATTCGTACTCGCCCGTCACTCTTTGGTACCACGACGACTGGTGCTGCCCAATTACTAAACTTAATTGGTTTCCAAATTCCTTCTGACACAAGGCGCTCCACCTCCTGCTTAAACGAATCCATCTGAGAAAAAGGGATTGGACGGCTTCTGAAAAACTTTGGAGACGCTTTAGATTTTAGTTGTAGATGGGCTTTAAAAGGTATGCAACGGCCTAATGATTTATCAAAAATGCTACTAAATTCATTACATAAATCATTTACCTTCGATTTTAACGTGACGTTAGATATATTATATACTACCTCTTGCTTCATATTAAGCCCAAATGAGTCTAGCCAGTCTATGCCGAGAATATTATTAGCCGCTTTAACATCAGTCACAATGAGAGGTAGCACCATTTTAATCGAGTCGTATTCCACATTGACGAATGCTTTTCCAAGCACGGGCACTGTAATGTCACCATACGCCTTAAGAACAATGCCTGCCGGCTGCAGCTGGTTACATTGCAACTGTCTAAATTGCTCTCTGCTAACCATGGAGCATGAAGCCCCAGTATCCACTAAGAAATCCATAAACCGATCATTTATTTTAAGTTTTAAAATCATTTTATTGCCTTTTCGGACTGGCTGACTTTGCAAAACATTCGTATCGTGTGCCGTTTCACTTTGATTGTCTAAATCTACCACGTTAATAAAATCGATCATGTGACTGTCCATCGTCTCAATATTTTCCATTTTCTTCGACCCGTTAACCGACTGTCTATTGCGAGAGCGATTCCTACGATAAGAATGCTTGTTTCTTTTTTTATTTCTACTACCCGTTAAACAAACTGAGGCGATATGACCAGTACCGTTGCAACTATAACAGTCCGCATTACGAAATTTACAACTGTCTCTATTGTGGCTTACCCCACACCGCGGACACGATTTAATTGGCTCCGTTATTTGACCGCTACTTTTCCCTCTACCTTCACTCATCGGACGATTTTTACGCGTTTTATTTGCGTCTATACGAAAAATTTCTTGCTGTTGAGTACTTTGCCCTTTTACATTTTTAAGGACACTTACTGTGTTTTTCGTGGCTTCATAAGATTCTGCTTTCAAAAGTACATCTTCCAGAGTAGGGTTTGGCTTTTGGAGAGCTGCCGTACGGACAGCATCGTGGGGAGTATTGATGACTATCGTATCCCGCAGCAGTTCATCAACAAATTCTTGCTTGCATTCTGGTTTGGAACAGATATACTTACAATTGCGGGATAAGCCACGTAGCTCAGCTACCCAATCTGCATAGCTTTGGCCTTCCCCCATTTTCGCCTGAAAAAACTCATATCGAGCTGCCAATATGTGAACGTTGCGTTTAAAATGTTCAGACAATTTATCTGTGATAACCTTAAATGACAGATCCTCTAATTTGTCCCCAAGTAATTTTTGAGCCAATTCAAAAATCTCAGAACCTACCCATGAAAGAAGGAACGCCCTTTTTTGCTGGTCTTCCTCTACCGAATATGCCGAAAAATGTTGCTCTAGTTGCTTCAAATATGATTCCCAGTGATGCTTCTCTTTCTGGTATTGATGAAAAGGTGGAGGCGCAGGTGTATTTGATGCAAGTCTACCCAAGCCATCCATAACCATACCTGGCTTCGTCACTTTTTCCATCCATTCTCTTTGACTGATCATTAAAGACTTCAGAAAATTTTCCTGTTGTCTGAGTAGCTCCTTTAACTCCGCTGCTTCCATAGCTTACACACAAATTTCAGCAGTAAACTGAACTGACACGTGGAAAGAAAGTAAAGAAACCCAAATTAATTATGTTGGAGTGAAGGTATACAATTTTGCGTATCGATATTATTTATATAGCGTAGTTCGATTTTTTTTGTATTAAAAAAATGTGTTTCTCGTCGCCAAAATGTTACAACGTTATTTATAAGTAGTAATTCATTTATTTAGTAACGTTATAATATAAAAATAAGTATAAGAAATTAAAGTAAGTATTGGTAGTATAATAGATGGGTTTAATGATGATTGTTCGGCGGTGGGACTACGACTGCGCTCGCCAAGTAATCGTCCAATAATTGTCACATCAACATAAGTGTACGTACAGTGTTGTTATAAGTTGCAAGCTGTCATAAAGGATTTCGTATACTACAGTTTCTATCATAATCTTGCTCAATTTTTAAAAATAATGTTAAATTTAATATTTCAAATTATAATCTTTTATTATATTAATTATTATTACACCTAGTAAACTCAATTATTTTGCTATCTATACTGATTGTCACCTTAGGTCAGTTTCAAATTGTAAACTTTCAAAACATTGTTGTATCATTCGTTAAGAAGTTAATGAATGATTAGTATTTATAATATTTATTTTTAATCATATGTCGAAAAACCGCTTGTAAAATGTTCGTAGCGTCAAAAATTAAATGTTTAAGTATCTGAAATAAAAATGTATATTTTTACCATTTTCTTTCTACACTACTGTGGTCTTTTTCATTAAGGCATTAACACAAGGGCTTTGACTTCAGTCCCCCACTTTAAATGACACACTTTCTTTTTTCCCATTGCTCAAATATGGTGTTAATAGGAAGGATAGCATATACATTTTTAGTGTGCCTGTATATCAATTATGAAACTTATCATACTTCAAAATTCAAACGTAAATCCCAATTTTTGTAAGTACTTCATTTACTTCATTTGTTAAATGTTTCCAATTTAATTATAAATTACACTTATCCGGAAGTCAAGCGCGGTCACATGTTTGCCACGCCATCTATTTCAAAACCAATCATTTTAGACAATCTTTCAATTTCCTTCACATCCGATCGGATCATCCGTATTAAAATAGAAATGTTCAACTAATTCATCATCGCATTGCCAAAACATGAATCAAATGACTCAATATTTCAATCAAGGCAATGAAATAGGTATACAAATATTCTCATTAATTTGCCAAACGAATATGTGATTTTCTTTTGCAAAAGAACCTGTCAATTCCTCCTTCATAACCTCATAACATAAGTCTCTATAAAACTATTTATGCAAAAGATTCAAAATACCAGATTGTGGCTCACTCTGTGCCTATACCTATAGTGGCTGTTAATTTATGTTAATTGCTTTGCTACTTTCTGAATGTGACGGACAATTTACACTTTCGAAGCAAGTTTTTGGCAAACTATAAACTCTGGCTTTTTTGGGTGGTGGCTTTGGTGGGGATGGATTTTCCTATCGCACACAGTGGGGTAAAATATTAGTGAAATCGACATAATTAGGAACTTACCTACCAAACATAATTGTTGAGCTCAAAAATGTTTGTAATTGTTAAATAATTGAATTTCCAAAAATTCGTCAAAGTCCGGTCAAGTAGCTTTTATCTTAAAGAATAAAATACTAACTTCTTCTAAGAACTTTAAACTTTGCTTCTTTAAATTGTGAAATAGGTACAAGAATTTCAATATTCTATTATTACTCATTCTTTAAGATTATGATTTCTATTTTACGAACCAAATTAAGTGTCCACTGTACTTACCATACATTGCCCGTTACCGCACCGCTTTCAAATAAAATTAATGGTCATGTCAGCCAATTAATAAATTCAGTCGGCATGCAAGTGGAAATCACAATTATGCATCTAGCAGGTTGTAGTTTATGTACTTCAAATGCACAAACTATGTATTCTTGCAGCGTTCAATTAGTTTTACATTAATTGCCACTGCAGAGGCAACTACAACAACTAATACTCGACCGATCGACTGACTGACGGACGGACGTGTCTCTGGCTGTGTTGGCCTAAAGCAACTCAGCACACTAACGACCGCCAGGCCAAGAGCACTGAAATCTGGGCTGATTGCCAAAAAACAAAACCCAACGCTGCGCGTTTAAACGACAAACAGTCATCACACAAAGTCACTACATGCAGCGCCATCTGTGATGCAACATGGCGCACCAAAGCTTTAAAAGTCAGCAATTCAGCACCACAGCATTCGTGCAGGCCACACCAGCAACTTCGACATCAACATCAACAGCCAAAGCACAAACACAATAACATGACCATTTCCATCGCATCGCATCGCATCGGGGCAATTAGTGTAATTGCAAATAATTTAAAGGATCTTTGACTGCGGTATGAATTGCATGCCGAATCATTTATTTGCATTTTTAACTCATTCCGCACCGCAGCACGCCTCTTCTGATGGTGGCGATGTCGATGACGATGGCGATGGTGATGGCAATGGTGAACTAGCCGCACTAGCCTCTGGTCTCCCCCTCTGGTGTTGGTTGTTATAGCTTTTAGGCCGGCTTGGTTTGCATTATTGTCGGGCATTGGCAAAATGGGAATTGGACGTCAAAAAGACCAAATCATTAGGTAATACTTAATGACAGGTGATGTCTGAAGTCTGGACTCTGGATGTAAATGTCGATGTCGATGTTGATGTTGATGTCGAAGTTGGAATTGTTTTTGACCAACACCAGCTCCAGCGACCTTATAAGTAGTTTCATGATGGAACATTAAAAAGTGTCTAAGTACAGAGACTCTTCTTTCCACATGAATAAATTCTTCTTGTAATTGTTGTTTTTGTGCTGCTTGCAACTTTATACAGTTCATTGTCTTTGGGTAGTTGGCCCTTTCATCAAGTTTGGGGGTCTTAAAGAGTTGTGTACTTATAATTCATGAGCAAAACATGCAATTTATAGGGTTGTTGGTCATTAACGCTGTTGTTGTGTTATTTACCTATGTACTTAGCCACAAACAATAAAGGTTAAGGTACCAGTCTGGGATTCATGAAAATTATTTTTTAAATTAAATACGATATTTTAATTAAATAAATATAATTTGCAGCATGCTAATATTTATAAATAATAAATTAGGTGGCGCACCAGTCCGTTGAGAACTAGGGCCTAGTGACTTACAATGCTTAACCATTCCTGTGTGTGAGTAATGTTGCCAGAAATGGAGGGGACCTACAGTTTTAAACCGAATCCGAACTTCTAATTTGAAAAAACACTTTTCATGACAAGAATTACTCTTAGAGTATTTGTCAATTCGTCGCTAGGTTAGGTTAGGTTGGAGTTGCTGTCCAGATGTCATTGACGCACGTAGACCTCAAGGGTCCATTGTGATACCACTAATGAGGTTACTCATGGGAGAGTAATGATCTTAAACAAACCATTTCGTACTTTTAATAAAGTTAGAGAGACGTTTTGTGTCAATCGTTGCCAGTTCACTGGTATTATCGAAGGAAGGATTACCGAGAAAGTTATTTCTTCTAATGGAAAGTGCTGGACATGTACATTGAAGGTGTTGGACTGTTTTCTCTTCCTCCTCGTCCATGCAGCTTCTACAGAAGTCGTTCGTGTATAGACCTATAGCCTCAGAGCATGTCTTCCTATGAGGCAGTGTCCTGTTTTTACTCCAATTGTAGAGCTTATACTTTGTCTGCTCAGTGATATCAAGCCTTTTGACCGTTTTAAGTCTATGCTTGGCTATATTTGCTTGGTTGCAAGGCTGGTGGTACCTTCTCTGTGACCATATAGCATTTGTTGATTCTGGAGCATATTGTTTGAGAAGATATTTGCATGTAGCAAGTGGTGTTCCTATGTTATGTTTTTGTCTAACATTAGGCAGAAGTGTTCCAAGATATAACGTTTTCTTTGAGCCAGGATAGTGCCTCTTTAATCGCCATTTCCTGGAATACACTACATTGGTTGGGAAGTCTGTATGATAGACTGATATTCAGTTGTTTCGAATAGATACCACTTCCAACTCCGTAATCGGTCTTTGAACCGTCTGTATAGAAGTGTACCACATCGTCTTCCATTGGTTTCTCTTCTTCCCAGGAGGGTCTGGAAGTGATGGACACATGGAAGCTTTTACAGAATACCATTTTTGGGGTGGTATAGTCTAAGCGATCTGGGATAGATCTGAAATTTTCCAGAACAGTAGTATGTCCAGTATTGTTACTGTTCCATTGAGAGGTGGCTCTAAGAAGGTGGCTGCCACCATTTTGGAGAAGATATCAAGAGGTGTTAGGTTTAAAAGCACTTCCAGTGCTGCGGTTGATGTTGAGCGAAGTACTCCTGTCATGCACATACCTGCTGACCGCTGGACTTTGATGAACTTATTAAGATTTACCATCTTGTCCAGTGCGGTCCACCATACGACAGCCCTATAAACGAGTATCGGTCTGATTACCGAAGTGTATAGCCAGTGGGTTATTTTTGGGGAGAAGCCCCATTTTGATCCTATGGCCTTTTTACAAGTAAAAAACGCTACAGTAGCCTTTTTTACTCTTTTATCAATATTTGACTTCCAGTTTAGTTTTTTGTCGAAAATGAGGCCTAAATATTTATCTTGGTCAGAAAAGCTTAATGGTATTCCTTAAATCTTGGGTGGGCTAAGGCTAATCTAAGGAATTTTATATCTTCTCGAAAAGAGTATTAATTCTGTTTTATGTGGATTGACGTCCAAGCCACATTACTTGTTTGTATAAGTCCCAGTCAGAAGGAGATGTAGTGTACTTAGTTCTAGTTCTTTACGCCAACAATGAGGTATCTTTTTACCCTTTAAAATGGTTACAGGGCATGAAGATCTCATTGATTCATTAAAGGCTTCGGTGAGATGATTTACAGAAAGGTCTAGTTTATCTTTAATGGAGGAGCTTTTAAGAAGGTTGTGATCAAGCAGTAAGCAGTAAATAAGTAAGTAAGTAAGTAGATCAAGCAGTTGTGCTAGTATCCCCTATATTCCTCGCTAACAATTTGTATATGATTTGAAAAATCAAATTTAATATGATTTGAAATATAAAAATATAAATTTTAAAGTGATTTGAAACACAAAAGTTTTAAATAATGGTTACTGGCCGAATGATTAGACTTTACGTTGGGAAATGTCTTTGAATTGCTTCAAACTCCTCGAGAGCCAAGTATCCAAAAACTTGAGGACCTTAGCACATACAAGTGTTGACAGTTGCTTGAAAAACCCTTCATTCTGACAAAAGATTCATCTTTGGATTGGCAAAAAATTTTGGCCGCAATTTTAGCCTGTTTGATTTTTTGTTTGACATGCTTGGAAAATTTTAAATTATGCGTTCATAATTGAGTGACCAATTCTATTCCGACAGCCTTCAAAAATTATTATTTTCGTTTTGTTTGAAAGGATTTTCAGCTTGTACAACTAAATCCTCGGCGTATAGCAAAACTTTCACTTGGATATCGGCAAAGAATATTCTTGGAAGTTCATCACAGAAATCGTCGATAAACAAAGTAAACATTTTTGGGCCAAAAATGCAGCCTTGTAAAACACCCGCTGTTGTTTCAAACCAATCCGAAAACTCTCATACAGAGGCACGTAATGACACCAACCATTTAAAATACATGATCAGGCATTTTTGGGAGATCCCTAGTAATGAGAGCTTATACAGCAAAGCCTGTCTGTTGACCTTATCACATGCTGCTTTGAAATCTACGAAACAAGCATACAATTTATTTTTCTTTTCAATAGACTTCCTGGCAATACCGGTAAGTGCAAAAATGTGATCCATCGTTGACAATCCCAACCGAAAACCAGCTTGAAACTTGCTTAGACGATTAGTGTTCTCGATCTACTTAGTGAGCCTTTCGTACATAATTGAAGTCAGAATCTTCCTCATAGAGTTGTTAAGAATAGAGTTTAAGACCGAACACTTTATTTTTTTCATTTACTGTTATATTTTGTTCGATTTAAATTAAAAATTAAAATCCGATGAAATATTTGTGGTTCTTAAAGAAAAAAACAAAAATAAAAGTACAATTTGTCAGTTTTTATAAAAGAGCTAGAAGCATAACTTTTTAATCGATTCTCAGCAACGTAGTTACACATTTATTCTGTTTTGAACTAAACCAACCGACTTTTCCTGCAACTATTTTTTAAAATTATATATTTATATTTCAATATGTAAAATGAAAGATTGAATATTTTTGTGTGTACAGACATTTTAAAATCTTTGTGTTAAGTGGTTTAATAAAGTTTTGACTTTTCGTTTATAACTTCTCAAAATGAAAAATTACGTTTCTTGCTTTGGCTGACATTTTGTGGTGTAGTCAACAAATAAAAATATGTTCCTTATTATTTCATTTCAATTACTCATGAGTACTTAATGGCTGAATCACAATCACGCTTCATTTCATCCCTCCAAAGAGCAAATATTTTGTTTGTTGACATTTTTTTACAGCTATTGAGCTGTCAGACAAAGCAAATGTTCAAATAATTGAACTAGAGCTTCCGTTTAGAATCACATTACGTTACATTACGTTCTTTTCCTTACGATTGTCAAAAGAAACGTGAGGTCGAAGTTTCATTGAGATAGCATGCATTGAATTCCTATGGTTGAACTCGTAAACGTTAGGCGAAGCCGAAGCTGAAGCGTGTATGTGTTTCAGCCATAATAACAGTATGATGCAATATATTATAAAACTAATAATAGAGATTGGTAAATCGAGCTAGATTAATTAATAATGCGAAAAAGACGAGTCAAAATTGTACAATTGAATAATATAGTTTAAAGTACATACTTACTATTTAAAAAATAATCTGTTAGAGGCTTTTTAATTCCTGTTGCGTTTTGGTTATCCTTAGTAGCGCGTGGAAGAGAGTTCTACCAGTAGCACTGAGCTTATCAAAACTTGACGATCGAATGTTAAACATGTTAAGCATAGATGAATCCATAGCCGAGGTCTTGTAGAGGTAGGGAAATCAATCTTGTCAAAATAATATTGTGGTATTTGAAAGCAGTACATCAGAGAGCAGAAGCAAATAAAGAAGTTTAATCAAAGGACATTATGTGTTTACTGTGGTACAATACTGGGTTACTCATAAAGTAATTAGAGCAGGGTTATCCCGTGCAAGAGAGCGGTTAAAGAAAACTCCGAGATTTCTAGCAGTTTCTACCTATTCAATGGGGGCAAAACTTAACAAAATCTAGGATAAGTACAGTGATCAAGAATTTTTTTAGAAATCAATCATGATTTAAGTAAGACATGTTTCACATTTTGTCAAGTTCTTCATGTAGGTATATTAAAAGTGCCATGCTTATGACTTCAAAGGGACAACTGAAGTAAAGTTGAAAGTCATCGGCGTACAGATGACAGGATAAATGTTTGTTCAAACTTGGAAATTCATTGACATAAATATAAAGAATAGTAGAGGACTCAATATCGATCTTTGAGGAACACCGGACCAAGTAGGTACAAAATAGTCAACAATTTGAACTGTTTGTTTTCTTTTAGTCAAATAATAATATACAAGCTTAACAGACCCTACAAAATAATTAAACTATGGATTAAGTTTAAGTTAATTAAGTTCTAATGTGATGTTTAAAACACGCACATATGTTTTGTGAGTAATTGCATTTTAATATAGATAAGCCTGAAAATAATACAAACAAATTAGTTCAATGTGCATTCAATTTCTATAGGATATTAAGTGTTTAAATAATTTAAGAATTCTCCGTCATTTATTAAAATGGAAAATTTATAAATACTCGAAACAAGATTGAACATCAAAATCATAGCTACAAACGTGAACAATAATAGTTGAATATTTATTAAGAAAAGAGGCTTTGATGCTTCACACACCGATAACTTCTCATTCCGTCTGTCAATTAGTCTTGCTTTAAAGGTTTATAGGTTTTTGTGTTTTGTAAAGTAAATGAAATTGGCGGGTAAATTATTTTAAAAAATAAACTAAACATTAATATTTTGCATATGATGAACTAGTTTGATTTCAAAATCTTTTTTCTTTCTTCACATGCTTTTTAATCAAAAATCAATTTTCACCAACTTTCTTAGATTTTTTTGAAAGTTCTTATTTCTTTTATAAAGGCAATTTTTTAAGAAAATATATCACAGAACAGAATCATTTTCAAGTCAATGCTTTCATTTATTCACGAGATATCGAGAACCGAACAACAGTTTGAACCAATTTTGCGTAAGTATTATTTTTTGTAGATTTAAATTTGTATGGAAAAGAACTGACTGTCGGATTTTTATAAAATTTGTACTGATTGTCGAAAACAATATTTTCTATAAGATAAAATAAGTTTAAAGACAATACCTAAAATTTTAAAAAAGATGTTTGGGTCGAAAATCAATGTTTGCCAACTTTTAGTAATGTTTTTTTTAAGTTTTTAGTTCTTATAAGAAAACTATCAGTTTGATTTTTCTCAAAATTTACCAGGTCTGAAAAACGTTATTTTTTGTTGCACAAAATTTCTTTGGAGGTAAAATCATTTTTGTTCGTAAAATATTCCAGGTGACAAATATTTTTTTATTGGATTTTTTCCAAAAATATCAAGTCATAATATGTAATATAAAATTTTATTTAATTTGCTAGCGTTATTGGTTCGTGAGATATTTTGGTTTACCCAACATTTTCACTTTTTTAAAATTGCTATGTTAAAAAAACCACAAACTTTATTTTTTTTTGGAAGTCCTTTTTGCATCATTCTGCATTATTATCTGTACAAAAAATGTATTTGAAGTAGATATCTCCCCTGATTCTTGAGCTACGGACGGCTTTCGACTCTAGAGACCTTGAAACGTCGAGAAATGTTAAAATATACAATTCGGCAAATCGAACCGATTACAATAACCTCCTATGAGAAGTTAAAAATCGCCTCTCCTAATGAAACAACATTTAGAACCCTTAAAAATAGAGATACTTTAATTAAGATAATTTGAAAGTAATTTGTCTCAACACGTGGATTAGCACTGACCAGGCGGAGTAGATGGAGGAATCCCTCATTTTTAATCCTGTTGTGTGTTTTTATGATCATCTAAAAAAAATCCAACGCTGTTTAGGAATCTAAATCGGCTTTGGCAGGGTTCATAATGTAGCGTTTTAAACTATTTTTATATATATGTACATACATATATATATAATGCCTAAAAGTGACGAAATGCATAATAAAGTCACAAAGTTGAAAAATAAATATCATACTGATTTGTATTTTAAATAAAATGTTGACGTTAAAACATTTTTTGAACGATGTGACTCAACCTAGAAACAAAAAATACTTTGCCAACGTGATAATAAACGATTAAAGTGTTATAATGGGTTTTTCAATAAGGGCGGGTAGATATTGAAATGGAATAAAACAAGCTTTGTGTGAGGTATTAACAAAATTATTTTTATTATTCGTAAGGTGCATGTAGGTATGCCATTAAGTGTGGAATATGACATAATTCAAATGCCCTCCTCTGCTTCTTACGTTGGCACGGACCCGAGTGGTCCAATTTTCAATGACTCTTCCGCAAAGAAGTCTAGTGGATTCAAATCGCATGACCTTGTTGGCCAATCCACACCACAATCATAAACTTTGAGCTTCTGGGGCAGTTGGTTCTTGTACGGGTGTACATACGGGTGTAACTGTAAACATACGTAAATTGTTCTTTCAGATTGAAATCGATTTCGAGTTTTTGCACCCCAATAAATAGCATCTTTTGCTGTCCAAATGGGAAAATTTAAAAAAAATATCAAAAACTATTATGAAATCAACATCCACAACGAAAGCTGCAGAAAAAAAAACTTCCCCTTATAACCAACCAATAAATATTATAATTTCAAACTTACAGTACAACCATTTATCATAGTAATTGGGGAGACGTTATAAATTTAAATTCTTTTTTTGTTTATTTAGATAAAACATTATATAAATTTGATTCTTTTATCGAAGCTTTTGATAATTGCTTCAAAATTTGTCAAGTTCTATCGTTAAGTTATCCATTAGGATAATCCTTTCGATATAAAATTACAGACCATTACAGCGCTTTTATCATTTTTAAATTCCGCAAACAAACAAAATTAATAACTATCTTTTTTTGTTTTAAATGCTAAATATAAATATAAAATATAAAGGTGGTATATTCATCGATTTAGACTTAAGTCATTTTTAATCCGACGTTTTAACTAAAAAAAAAAATATTTTGATTGATGATAACCATAATTTTTTAATTCATTTTGGATACGCTTAAGCTTTTTGGTTCTTAAGCTTTATGCTTCACAATGAGAACCATCTCCTTAAAATAAAGTACGCAATTCTTTTTTAGTAAAATTATATTGCCTTTAAACATAAGTGAATCATAAATATGCATCATGAATCTTAGACTCTTCAATTTTGAATTAAAAATGCATATTTACATTTTAAATAAACGTAATTTTTGATTTAAGGTAAAAATGCCTTTGAAATCAATTTGTTTTATGTTTGAAATGAAATTTTAAATACAAAAAAAAAACAAAGTCGCTGTGTATTTGATTCTAAAAGACTGTTTCTTGTTTTAAGGTTTCGTATAGTTTGAATCAAAGTTATTGTCACTTTCAATCTAAATTGATAAACATTTGAAATAAACAAACGTTGAACTCAAAACAAAGACGAAGACAATTGAAAATAAGTTAAACGTGAACAGAATATAATTACCCTACTACCTTATAACAAAGTTGAACTTATTTAATTTTTAAGTTGCTTTTTTTCAAATTGATTTTTAAAGTTTTGATTTTCAAGAAAACGCGTTTAGTCCTAAATTGTTAACGTTTTACTTCGATTCAAAAAAGGTTTTTTGATTCTACGTTGTTTTTTGGCTCAGTGTAGGCTCAAGAATCCCGACCCAAAATACGCCACGTTGAAGTTTGCGAAAGTTCGAATTCTTGTGCATGGCGAGGCTCTGCTGTACACTACACTTTTACGGACCGCGGCGATGTTCTATGCTGGTCTTGCGTTCCTTGAACGTTGGCTGATTTTTTACTGAACATGCCGTTTCAAATTTGGCCACCAAACGTTGAAGAGTCTCACAGTCGACGTGGGCCACCACGTCTTTTGTAAAATGGGCGCAATGTTCGCAACGTTTGCGTTAACGAAAGTTTTATCATTTGAACGTGCTGTTCAATCGTAGAACTTGCCATGATGATTTGAACTGAATTATAAAAAAAATGATTTGACAGATGGGACACCAATTAAAAAACCCTTTAGCATTTTATATTCGTTAAGAAATTTAAACATTTTATTCGATTCCTAGTTTTGGTTTAAGAGCTGTTTAAATATAACAGAATTAAAGCCATAACCGTCAATTACTTAGATGACATACTCTCATATAATTGGAAAACAAGATTTGATTGTGCTTCCTAAGCTTAATATGCTGTCTTAACGGAACAATACCTATAAACTATATGATGGCACAAAGTAAGCCCTATATAAACATAATATGCCACCTTATATGTCGAATCCGAACGGCTAATTTGAAAAAGCACTTTTTATGACAAAAGTATAAGCTCAAACAAGACAAAAAACTGATTTGCTTTAACATTTAAAAAAAATTAAGGATGCAACTGAATTAACACCAGGTTTTGAACTGTTCCCATTCGTATATTACTTATTGTTTGTCATGAACAAATTAAGATCTGATACTGCAGTAGCTAAGAAAGCGTTTTCATTTTTCAAGAAAATTTAACAAATAATAGATGTTTTCCAGCAACTATAATAAATAAATAAATATATTTGCTAAAAATAACTTAATATTTTTAAACATTTGAACATAATGTTGGTACCTACACTTCGTTTAAAATTTAAAAACAACTCCAGTATTTTAACTTAAAACTGAAAAAAAAATTACATCATTTCGAAATTTGAGTATTTAGAAAGTTTTGTGTTCGATAGTAATTTTATCAAGAATGAAGCAAATTTAAAAGAAAACGGTACAAAATATAAAATCACAAATGCGACGGCAAATTGACAAAACTCCTTCATCCTTTTCAATACCTTACTCCTTTTAGGTACAAGATTTCTGTGTTGATTCCGAATGTTTGATTAACACTTGCAACCAATTTCGTAGTAAATTACACTGCCTTACCGACATTCCAACAAAACAACCATACTTGTTTTATCTTTTCCAGAGTGAGATAGAACTAACCAACCAGTTTCTATCTTGCGCAATGGGGTTTCTTTCCTTTCCGTTACACATATCCGAAATCCGAATACAAGTACAAGTCATATCCCCACTTCATTTATTTCTTACCAAACCAGCCAAACTCACTTGACAACTTTTTCTGTTGAGTTAAATAACGCCTCTTTACAGCTAGCACACAAAAACCCTTGTTGGCTGCACAGCCAATCACATGACGGATATAAAACACCACAATGGTGGCCAGATTAATTGAATGAGATCTTCAATAAATTGTTGATGGGTTGGTATTAAGACCCTACATACATATATAGCATAAGACTCCTACTACAAATCCCCGGACACGACTGGCGTAGTGGTGATAATAATTCATGTCCTGATGTGGATTTCCAGTACGACTCCTAATTGGTATTTGGTTCTTCGAGGCAAATGAGAATTCCAACGTCAATTTCAACGTAATTGTGTTTTTTGGTTGATATCTGTAAAACGAAGTAAAATAGAGATAGAGTCCTGTTTCCTGACTCCCGACTCCTGACAGAGGGCATAAGAGCGAAGTGAATAATTACACACGTATACCTCCCTAGCTAGAACCCGTACTATCACACATCCTTATGACCGACCAAATGAGAAGAATAAATTAAGTTCCCCCGTGTAATTGGATGTAATTCAATTTCAAATAATTGATGCTGAATAGCTGACTAAGTTAAACGAAAACGAAAAGAATATAAGTGATTTTGATGGAATTGTGCGCAGTATAGGGAGGAAGGCGGGCTGTCGGGCGGTAGGGCGGTAGGGCGCATCTACCATAAAATCCTTAATTTAAATTTAGAATCTAATGGGCGAGGGTTTTTATTAAAGTCAGAGACAATTAATTTTAATATCTGCTGTGCGTGCAGTGTCACCGTGAATATTATTTTGTGTGGCATGTGATGTAGATGGAGCTCCATTGTAATTTAGTGAAATTGAAACCTGAGTTGTTAGCGCAGGTTAATTGTGATGAAGGCAGATTAAACTTGAACTAATGTAGATAATGTATTGCATGTATAGGTAGGTATCTACTATCTAAGTAATGGTATTTTGTTTTTCACTGGAAATCATTAAAACTCAGGGAAGGTACTTTTTTTTAGTACTTAAAAAATATAAATAAGTTACATGCAGGAAGGTTTCCATTAAGCCAAGGTAGGATTTTCATACTAATAAAATCAAATTATCTGTAGACACATAAAGGCGTATAGGTTTGTTTCTTTAATTGTTTTAAATTATGTTCAAGCTCATACGAACCTTCTTCACGGTCTACAATTCAGCTGACTTCAAGTTTAAACACCTTCGATGAAGATGTCTTTGCCTAGACGAATATGTACAGTATTTTTCAGAGTTAAATTTGTAGTTTTCCAATCCAATAATAATATGTGTACAAATGGTACTCGTATCTTCATAATGTGCAACATGTGATGAAATGAAATCTATCGTGAATCAAATGAATCTATCGTGTGTTTTCCTAAGGTGCTTTAAATAATATTACAATACCTACAGGAATATTGTTGGAGTAAATTTTAAGACATTATTATAAAAGGTTCGCATTTCATGGCGTTAGTTTTTCAATATTTCTAATTTCTAATTAAGTTTTACAATAAATCTGCACGTAAGTTCGCACTATGGTGGCTTGAATATTGACTTCCCATAGTTTAATATTTACTGTTTGAAATAAGTTTCAAATAATTAAACACCTTACAATGGACAAAGTAATATAAACGGTGATTTTTTAAGAGCTTGAGAACTTTTTTTAAAAAAAAAAATGCATAAAATTTGCAAAATCTCATCGATTCTTTATTTGAAACGTTAGATTGGTCCATGACATTTACTTTTTGAAGAAAATTTCATTTTAATGTTGACCGCGGCTGCGTCTTAGGTGGTCCATTCGGAAAGTCCAATTTTGGGTAACTTTTTCGAGCATTTCGGCCGGAATAGCCCGAATTTCTTCGGAAATGTTGTCTTCCAAAGCTGGAATAGTTGCTGGCTTATTTGTGTAGACTTTAGACTTGACGTAGCCCCACAAAAAATAGTCTAAAGGCGTCAAATCGCATGATCTTGGTGACCAACTTACCGGTCCATTCCTTGAGATGAATTGTTCTCTGAAGTTTTCCCTCAAAATGGCCATAGAATCGCGAGCTGTGTGGCATGTAGAGCCATCTTGTTGAAACCACATGTCAACCAAGTTCAGTTCTTCCATTTTTGGCAACAAAAAGTTTGTTAGCATTGAACGATAGCGATCGCCATTCACCGTAACGTTGCGTCCAACAGCATCTTTGAAAAAATACGGTCCAATGATTCCACCATCGTACAAACCACACCAAACAGTGCATTTTTCGGGATGCATGGGCAGTTCTTGAACGGCTTCTGGTTGCTCTTCACTCCAAATGCGGCAATTTCGCTTATTTACGTAGCCATTCAACCAGAAATGAGCCTCATCGCTGAACAAAATTTGTCGATAAAAAAGCGGATTTTCTGCCAACTTTTCTAGGGCCCATTCACTGAAAATTCGACGTTGTGGCAGATCGTTCGGCTTCAGTCCTTGCACGAGCTGTATTTTATACGGTTTTACACCAAGATCTTTGCGTAAAATCTTCCATGTGGTCGAATAACACAAACCCAATTGCTGCGAACGGCGACGAATCGACATTTCACGGTCTTCAGCAACACTCTCAGAAACAGACGCAATATTCTCTTCTGTACGCACTGTACGCATTCGTGTGGTTGGTTTAATGTCCAATAAAGTAAACTGAGTGCGAAACTTGGTCACAATCGCATTAATTGTTTGCTCACTTGGTCGATTATGTAGACCATAAATCGGACGTAAAGCGCGAAACACATTTCGAACCGAACACTGATTTTGGTAATAAAATTCAATGATTTGCAAGCGTTGCTCGTTAGTAAGTCTATTCATGATGAAATGTCAAAGCATACTGAGCATCTTTCTCTTTGACACCATGTCTAAAATCCCGCGTGATCTGTCAAATACTAATGCATGAAAATCCTAACCTCAAAAAATTCACCCTTTATGAACTTTGCGAAAAGAAGATTATAATTTTGAGAGATGGCAACCGTTGTATTGAGGAGTACCAGTGCAGTGGTGTGAAGGTAAGTGCGTAGGTTTGTCATGCCAGAGGTCTTGAGTTCAATCCCTGCTTGCAGCTTCTAAAGTTCTTTTCACGGGCACTGCCACTTGTTAGGGATTTATAAAAAGAGGATGGGATGCGACCCATACTGATAACTTCCCATCACGTCTGTCGATTTCTCTTACTTAAAAGTTTGTAGGTTTTGGTGTTGGGTTAAAAAAGTTGTTAGTTGAATTATTCTTAAAAATTTTAAAATTATTAACAATATTTTGTATACAAAGAAATAGTTTAGTTTGAAAATCTAGTTTTGTTAAATTGTTTTTAGTCGAAAACAAATTTGTACAAATATAAGTAGAATTTCTTAAATTTTTAGAGATATCACGAACCGAAGATCAATTTTTACCAAATTTGCGTATACCTACTATTTCTTCTAGATTTTATTTTTTCATGAAAAAACGAACTGTTGGATTTTTGTAAAAAAAAAAACTACTGAATATGGAAAACAATATTTTCTGTGAAATAAAAAAAGGTTGAAGGCAATATTTTTAATTTTGAATAGCTATTTGTCGGAAGTAAATTTTTACCAGGTTTAAGTATTGTTTTTTTGATAGGTTTTTATTTTTTCTATTGTTGTCAAAATTGTACTGAATGTTGACAACAATAATTTATAAAAGATAAAAGTAGATTAAAGCCAAAACCTCAACTTTTTGAAAACATATTTGAGTCGAAATTCAATTTTTAGCAATTTTGAGTACTGTTTTTTTTTTTAAGTTTATATTTTTTATGATAAAAGTTTTTTGATTTATAAAAAAACGTTTACTGGACTTTTTTCAACAAATATAGGCATTTCCACAGAATCTTTCATTTTCAACAATTGAAATTTTTTTTTTTTAATTTTGAGGCACATCTATAAACAAACATTTTCTTGATTGTTTATCATCTGAATAACAAGAAAATACTTGCGTGATTCATTTTGAAACATCGTTAATAAATATCATCCGTTCTGTGCAGTGCAGTGCATATATGTGCATTCAATGAAAAACCCTCATTCCATAAAAAAATTTGATTTTGTACCGTCGTAAAAACATTGATATTTAAAAATTTCGATTAACGACTTTTTATTACTATTGATTATTCGTAAAATTATCATTCACAATCATTTATTTTTTTGTAAGATCTTATCGATAGGTGTGCCGCTAAAAAAATCACATATTCGTCAATCACGTTTTCAATTTTAAACTTTAAAATGCCATTATTTATTTTTAAATAGAGGCACATGATCCAATTAAATTTTAATTGATTTATTAATTGATAGAGAATAAATTGAGCCTATAAAATACTATCAGAATTGATCGTTGAGAAAGTTATATAGAGAAAAGGATCAGATTTTAATATTTGTAAAAACGGAGGTACGCTAATTTAATTGCTTTGTACTATTTTTTAAATGGTAGCACACCTTTCTTTCGAGGTTTTTCTATCAGTGTATATTATAAATAATTATAAATTAATGATGTTAAGTTGTTTCAAAGGTCGTTGAAATGTTTTTTGTTTATAAAACTTAATAAATTTGCATCTGGTACTCTTGAAATTGGCATTATTTAAGCATATTTTTTATTAATTTTAATTAAAAATTTGAATCCATTCAAATCAAAAATTGAAATAAGTCATGATACGATAATCTATCCACTTAGAAAGTGCCAATTTCATTTCTAAGGCTTAATATACTGTGGTAACATGAAAGTTAAAAATACTGTGGAAATGCCCATATACTGGTTTGGTATCACGTTACAATATATTATATGAAATCAAATTCAAGTCTCTGGCGTTTTTGATTCGTAAGATATTTAGGGTTAACCAAAATGTTCACCTTTTTTTTAAAACTACTATGGTAAAAAAACTACAAACGCAATTTTCTTGAGAGCCCTTTGTGCATCTTTCTGCATTGTTATCTGTATTACAAAATTCATTTAAAGTCGATATCTCTTTTGGTTCTTGAGCTATGGACGATGAAAAAAACGGACCCATTACAATAACTTTCTATGGGAAGTTAAAAATGCTTTCAAAAATGAGCTTTTGACCCATTAGTGGTTAAGAGTTTTACAGAAGCCATAAGGCCTTAGTTCTTAACGGAATATTCACTCTCGATGTTCAAATCTCTTATTATAGTCAAAAGATATTGTCATAAATGCTATAAGTAGTGAAATTGCAGTTTGTTCTGGCAATTGTTAGGAAAATGTTCATCAAAGATTATGAAATATGTTTCTCGGAAGGGTATTTTTCATCAAAAACTAGAACGAATATTTAATAAAAAAAAACATAAATTAAAATCCTTCTAGAATGTTTAAGCCTACACGGATTTTCGAGAAAAATGTTTCATTTCAAAAATTTCGTAAAGGAGAAACGAAAAAATTGAAATATTGAGGACATAAAGAATGCTAACATAGAAACTTGCTTAAGAAGGAATATGTTCACATTTCTCGACGTTTCAAGGTCCCTAGAATCGAAATAAAAGATTTTTAGAAAGGTGTCTGTGAGTGTGAGTGTGTACGTAAGTTCGTACGTTAGTACACCCAAAGGAAAAACCTGTAAAATTGCCTTAAACGACTAAGGTAGGTTTTTTTCTATATGGATGTTAGTTTTCGAGCATAACTTAGCCTAGCTCTAAGGCAATTTGAGTACGACCTAGGTTAAGAAAAAACTTACCTTAGATGACCTAAGTAAAATAACAATTGGATTTTACTTGAAATGTTAGTGCACTAGCTTAACTTTGCCTACCACTAAGGCAATTTATGTAAGTCCTAAGGTAAATTAAAATAGGCTAACTTGCCTTAGAAAACTAAGGTGTTTTCACCATGATATATTTTATAAAAAAGTCTAACTTGCCCCAGAAAACTAACTTCCATATATATATATACTAGCTGGTTTACCCGACTTCACCCAGGAGGTATTCAACTATTTTATATAAAAAAATTAGTATGAAAAACTACTATTTTCTTATATTGTACCTTTTTTATTTAATAATTTTTATAAAGTATCTCTATACATATTTCTATTATGGTTAAAATACTTTTTTGTAAGCATACAGATTTTTTGCCGAGCTGACACGGAAGCAAGCAACATTAAATTGTCCGTGGGTAAAACAGGGATTTGTGATATAAATGCCTGCAACCCTCAGTGTCCGTGCCTTATTGATAGACATAGCAAAACAAAGCTTTATAGGGCATTCGTTAGTAATCATCAGTATCCTGGGAATGAAAACGCTTTGGCCTTGAGCTGAACCGGAAAGAATTTTAGCTTCAATCGCTTTCCCCTGCATAGTTACTATCCGTAATCTAGTACCATTGCATAATTTCGGTGCATTTAATTCCTCATATGTATTATTGGAGCCGCAATTTTCCAATCTAGTTTATGCCAAGGAAGTTCTAATGTATTCAAAGAATTCAAAAATTCGATTGGAATATCAATAGCATCATCTTGATAAATCAGATTGTCAATAGAAAGATAAGTTTGTTGATGGGCTTCAAACATTGAAAGAATTTTGTGATTTATGCTTGGAACAGAATCGTTTTTAGGTTCTAAAATCACTCGTTCGCGTTACCAGTTATCCGTTTTTTCTGAAATTTGGGCGACGGGTAAACATTAGCTTTTAATTCATCTTGTCTAGTTACGATAGTAGCAAATGTTGGTTCTGTTAGTACTTCACCATCATTATTTAAAATATTTCCATTTCCTATATCCAAAAGAGTTCTTGAAAATTGTGCTGCATTACTATCACCACCCAAATGTACGCGCATATTTGTGGTCAATCTTTAAAGTTTGACAGAAGTCCACAGAAACGACCTCCAAACAGTATCACAACACCTCTCATCGGACGTTACCGAGTTCTAAAATTCCTAAGTGTACGGTCCAGAGCTTCAGGCTGGTCGCGGCATTATTAATTAAACTTCACTTGAATTTTAAATAAACTTCACTTCACTTCAATCCACTTTTTAATTATTTATTTAATAGAAATAGTTTTAATATTGATTTCTTACAAATATCAAATTGTCATCCATACGTCATTACATACATAGCTGTCATTTTACGTCAATTACATAGCTGTCATTTGCGTTTTGTTATTCCAAGTCTGATTCTTTTTTGTTATACCACGTTTTATAGTGACTGACGTTTCATGTCAAGTCACACGGGAACGCTGTCGAACGGGATAAAAAGTATCCTATGTCCGTCTCCTGGTTCTAAGCTACCTCCCTACCAATTTTCAGCCAAATCTGTTCTGCTGTTCTTGAGTTATAAGTGGTGTAACTAACACGACTTTCTTTTATATATACAGATAATGTTTCGATAAACAAGATCTGTGCTATTGCGCAATATTTTAAATTACTCAATAAAATAAAATCTTTGGCCAACAATTTTTTTTTAACTATTTATTTTTTCTTATGATCACCAACTTAAGCAAAAAATATCAAAAAAGTCCGTGTGGCAAAAAATGTTAAAATTTTGTTGACCAGTGTCATTAGTCAATTTGCATAACCAAAGTTTTGAATTGTAAAATAAAAAAACCTATATAAACGGTGATTTTTTAAGAGCTTAAGAACATTATTTCAAACGTTAAATAGGTCCATGACATTTACTTTGAAGATAATTTCATTTAAATGTTAACCGCGGCTGCGTCTTATGTGGTCCATTCGGAAAGTCCAATTTTGGGTAACTTTTTCGAGCATTTCGGCCGGAATAGCCCGAATTTCTTCGGAAATGTTGTCTTCCAAAGCTGGAATAGTTGCTGGCTTATTTGTGTAGACTTTAGACTTGACGTAGCCCCACAAAAAATAGTCTAAAGGCGTCAAATCGCATGATCTTGGTGGCCAACTTACCGGTCCATTCCTTGAGATGAATTGTTCTCCGAAGTTTTCCCTCAAAATGGCCATAGAATCGCGAGCTGTGTGGCATGTAGCGCCATCTTGTTGAAACCACATGTCAACCAAGTTCAGTTCTTCCATTTTTGGCAACAAAAAGTTTGTTAGCATTGAACGATAGCGATCGCCATTCACCGTAACGTTGCGTCCAACAGCATCTTTGAAAAAATACGGTCCAATGATTCCACCAGCGTACAAACCACACCAAACAGTGCATTTTTCGGGATGCATGGGCAGTTTTTGAACGGCTTCTGGTTGCTCTTCACTCCAAATGGCGCAGTTTTGCTTATTTACGTAGCCATTCAACCAGAAATGAGCCTCATCGCTGAACAAAATTTGTCGATAAAAAAGCGCGAAACACATTTCGAACCGAACACTGATTTTGGTAATAAAATTCAATGATTTGCAAGCGTTGCTCGTTAGTAAGTCTATTCATGATGAAATGTCAAAGCATACTGAGCATCTTTCTCTTTGACACCATGTCTGAAATCCCGCGTGATCTGTCAAATACTAATGCATGAAAATCCTAACCTCAAAAAAATCACCATTTAGTTTATTAATTTATGCTTAAAAAAATGATGTGCACTAACATAAATGCTAATAATATTTGTCAAACTAAAAGGAATATGTAGTACCCGTGGCATGATGGTTAGTGCGTTGGACTGTCATGCAAGGGGTCTTGGGTTCAATCCCTGCCTGTGCTACCTTAATTTAAAAAAATATTTTTCGCGGGTACTGCCTCTTGCGAGGAATTGACAATTCCTTCAAGAGTAATTCTTGTCATGAAAAAGTGCTTTCTCAAATTAGCCGTTCGGATTCGGCCTTAAATTGTAGGTCCCTTCCATTCCTGACAACAGTACTCGCACACAGGAATGGTTGAGAGTTGTAAGTCACTAGGCCCTGGTTCACAACGGACTGTTGCGCCACCCCATTTGATTTGATTTTGAAAAGGAATATGTGAGTTCGTAAACTAAATTATCAAAAAAAAGTTTTTCCTTGGATTTTAAAAGATACAACTTTAATAAAAACATTTAAAATGCAATTAACTTTCTTTTTTTTTAGTACCTACTTTTCTTTCATCTATGAGGAAAACTATAGTTGGCAGTCGATTTCCGGCCCAAAATGATGTGTTGATTTAGCTTAGGATCTAAGGTAACCCAACCATCAACACTTTCCTAAGGTAAAATACTAGGTAAAATTACCTTAGATACTTAGTTGAATTGTCTTAGTATAGGCTAAAAAACATTTTCCAGGGGAAATTAGCAAATTTAAAAACCATTTCAGCTTTAACCCATTTATTTAAGCTGAATTAGGTTAGAACTAAGCAAGCTCAATATTGCCTCAGGCCTAACCTAAGTTAGCACGCGATTTATGCTAAATTCACACAGGTTTTTCTCTGGGTGTACGCTCAAGAACCAGAAGAGATATCGACTTCAAATAAATTTTGTATACAGATCAGATAATAATCCAGAAAGATGCAGAAAGGCCTCTCAAGAAAATGGCGCTGGTGTTTTTTTTTCCATAGTAGTTTAAAAAAAAAGTGGAAATGTTGGTTAACGCTAAATATCTCATGAACCAGTGAAGAGCCTTTAATTAAATTTTATATAATATATTATAACTTGGTAGCATACCAGTATGTTTTTTGAAAAAATCTAATTAACGGTTTCTTATAAATAAAAAAAAAATGAAAACAAAAATTTGTCACCCATAAAATTTTACGAATACAAAAATTCGACTCAAATATCTTTTCATAAACTTGAGGTTATCGGTTCCTACTTATTTTGTCTTATAAGAAATATTGTTTTTAATATTCGCACACAGTTTGAGAATAATCGAATAGACAGTTTTTCTTACAAAAAAAAAAAAAAAAACAAAAACATAAAAGAAAATTTAAAAAAAGTTCGTAAAAATTGATTTTTAACCAAATATATTTTCAAAAATTTGAGATTGAGGCTTCACACTAATTTTAACGTCTAAGAAATATTGTTTTCAACATTTTGAAAATGGTTGAAAAAAATCGAATTGACAGTATTTTTACAAATTATAAAAACCTAAAAAAAAAAAATACTAAAACTTGGTAAAATTTACTTTTAAAATTTACTTTTGTCTCATATAGCTTTTCAAAAATTAAAAACTTTGGCTCCAATTTGGAAAAAATAGTGTTCGGTTTTATATCTCTCACATTAATTTCATTCATTCAATTTGTAAAAATTTAAGGCATGCTATACTAAAATTAGTAAAAATTTATTTTCGACTAAAAATCTATTTAATAAACTTTTTTAAAACTAAATTAATTGTTTGATATGAAAAATACTGTTGGTTATTTTAAAATATTTAAGAATAATTCAACTAACAACTTTTTTAACCCAACCCTACAAACTGATGGGAAGTTATCAGTGTGGGTCGCATTGCAGCTTCTTTTTTTGAGTAAAATTATCAACGAATTTCAATTCACTTTAAGGATTTTGTTAATATCAGCCAATTTGTATTCAACAATAAAAACCTTTTTTAACTAAGTTTCATCTTCGTCGCTTTTCTATATGGTAGCCGTGAAGCAAGAAAACAAAGTGTTCCTTCTATTTCTGATAGTTTTTCCAATGTTTCAGCAATCTTCTATATCAGCAAATCACTAAATCTTAAAAAAAGTCCATACTTCTGTGACATTATCATCACCCTGAACATAGCTATAAGATGTTATTGTTCAACTTATTGTCCATTTGTATCTTATTTATTATTTGAATAGTTAGGTACATTAAAGAATTTGCTCACAAATTGATGACACAATCACAATACTCAGAATGTTATCCTTCTCAATTCTTGTTTAACAAAAAAATAACAATAATTTCAAGATTATCTTAAATCTCATTGTCACCATAACCCCGAAAACATGCCCAGATAAAAATTCATTTAAAAATTCTTCATTTGAAAACAAAACCAAGAAAAGTGATAAATAAAGAAATCAAGTAAAAGATACCGACAAAATTAGTCCCCAAAAAATAATAATAAAGGAATATAGCTTCAACAACAATCCACAACAACAACAACAATATAATAATTCCTTATTCGCTTCAAAGCATTAAATCACCGAAAAAATTCTTCTTGTCTCACCATCTCACCACCAACGAACGTCCAACGTTCAACATGAGGCATAAAGTGTTGTAGGTCTTCAAAGCATTCTTGTTGTTCAACAGCACGATTATCGCAACAAAAACCAAAAGCAACAACAAACAAATGAAAACAAGTATTAAAAAAGATCCGGGATCGATTTGATTTTAAGCTGCTGCTCCTGCTTCACGCCCGCCCTTTGCAAAGATGTTGTATAGGTCTCTATGAAACAGAGACCTACCGCGATGGATACGATGATGATGATGGTGTGAGGCAAAGGCACCCAACGAATGCTACGAGTTTCACGCCACATAATTCACGAAGAGAACAGCTTAATCATAATAAAAGAGTATATCTTTGATCCCCGAAGCCCAAAATGTTCAAACACGGTGAGGTGGCTCGCTCGGCGGCGGCGGCGGCGCGGCGTGGCGGTGGTACTGAGTGAGCTAAGACTAAGATACAGTATCTTCACATTACCAAGCTGGTGTTGTGGTTGCGGACTGAAGTAGTAGACATTCACGTATCAGCGAAGGCTGCAGCACGGATAGAATGACACAAAAGTGATGCATTTTAGGAATGTATCTGATAGCATATCCTTCTTGATAAGATGATATAAGTAAGATGTAAGAAAAAGTAACACGTATTGAACTTTATAGACTTATATATACATACTTTATTAAAAAGTAGTCATTTCATACAATGTTTGTTACTGATATTCAAAAAAAAAGTCTTATTTTCAATTAAATGGATAAATTAAGTGGTGCAGAATTCATAAACGTTTTGAGATGTGGTTCCTTAAGAGAAAAGTTGCGTTTATTTTTGACCAAAGCGGATTTAAAGTTACATATGCACCTACACCATTTTGAAAACTACTGTGTATCTAGAATTTAAATTGTCAGATAGTCTTAGCAAAAGTGAAAACAGGCACCTTCGTCTGCCAACACGTAGTTACAGTTGTAACTTGCTTGTGTAGCATTGTCATTTTACATCTTTTCTTAAACCTTATATTTGCAATAAATTCTGAAGCTTTAGTCTATGGCCACTTCAAGTGCATAGTTATAAAGTTGTGTCAATGCCCTAAACACAATGTTTAATTACGTTTTACAAAACACAATAGGAATTTGGATTGATATTTTACTACGGTTTCTGTTACCATTAGAGTAATTGTTTTAATATAAGGTTTTGCAATTGGCGTCAGTGGATTTTGGGGCCCCATGGATGCCATTTTGTTTTAGTGACATCTGTCAAATCTTTTGTGTATGCCAAATCTTCATGGCAAGTTACACGTTTGAACAGCAAGTTCGCTCCACCACCAACAAAGTGTCATAGCTCAAAAAGGATCTAAGAGGGTGCACCAAATTTCTAACGAAAGTGCGACGATTGTTAGCTGTGCCAGTGCAATGGGAATAGCCATTCCATTAATTTGCTAATCGAATCTGTAGTGAAGATAACACCAAAAGGATACACGAATTACTCTATACGTTTGTAGAGTTCATATCACATTTGGGCAAGTTCAAGACTCCGGGGCCTAATTTGTGATGGTGCAGCCTATCACCTGGACTATTCAATCGTAGAGGAGGCAGAGCGCTATCAAATAACTCTTTACTGTCTGCCATCAAATACGACGCATGAACTGCTACCTCTCAGAGAACGAAAAAAGTCATCCTATTGACTATTTTGGTAGATATGACTGTTTGGTAGTCAATTTTCAGCCGATAGTTGCGATAGTCAATAGAACAATTTTCAGTTGTCAATTTTGGGATCCGAAATTTTTGTACAATTTGGTAGTCAATATGATAACTGTAGTAGTCAATATGACACCTTTGGTTGGAAGAAATTGAAACTACGGTTGTCGTGTGCACTAATGCGGTAGTCAATATGACTAATGCTGTAGTTAAAATGACAATTGCGGTAGTCACTACGACAATTTGACAATTTTAGTTGAAAATCGAAATCTAATTTGACTACCGGGTAGTCAATAAAACAATCCTCGATAGTCAATTTTGGTAGTCGATATGACAACCAAATTGTCATATTGACTACTGAAGTTGTTCTATTGACTACTTTTGTTGTCATATTGGCTATACAAAATTCACAATCGAAAATTGTTCTATTGACTTTCAAGTAGTCAATTTTTTAAAATAAGGTTGTCATATTGACTATTTTGGTAGCAACTTTCGATGGGCCTTGTGGTGGCAAATGGCTCCTTTCTCTAAATTTTCATCAAAAGGATTAATATTTTATTTTAAAATGTTAATTATTTCAGAGAATGATGTTTTATATTCATAAGTTGTATGTGGAAAAATGCAACAGAAGCAGATTGTGTAAAGCTCAATCCAGAACATTTTGGATGGGAGATAAAAAAGGTCAGTTATTACCACTTTGGTTTCAAGGCGAAAAAACAACTCTAAATGTTGATGAAATTATTTTAAATGAAGATGAAAATGACGAAATAGAATATTTATTGATGCCAATTGTTAAAAATGTAATGCAAATAAAAATGTTGGTATAGGTTTATAATTTTACTTTCATTTTGTTAATATTATTTATTTTATTTTTTTTTATCTTTACTATTTTATTTTTAATATTACAGATGAAACGAATGAAAATGTTCTGTCAATAATTGAGTGAAATATGCAAAGTTCTTATTTCTATCTTTTTTTAAATGTATTATATTAAATTATATTATATTTGTTTTTTTGAAAAAATGAAGATAAATACTTCTATATTTCGTATGTTTTTTGCTTTTTTAAATACCTAATGAAGATCGAAAAATTTTGTTGCAGAAAATAATGTCATGTTTTGTATGTATGTATGTTTTTAACATACATTTAGACAAATAATACAGTTGAAAACTGTGGTAAAATACTTGTTTTAAGTAATTATAAAAATTTTTACAAATTCAGTTAAAGGTTTTATTGAGCTGACAGTGAAACAAATCAACTCACCCTTTTTTTCTTTAATTTGAGATAAAATTTTTTGAAATTTCGGTAAGTTAAAAATTAATGAATTTTGATTTTTTTTTCAAAAACATCTGGGCGGGCACATGTTTGGCCCATCAAAAGTTAGCCCGCCCAACGGATTCTTAATCTAGAGAGTCTAAGCTTTCATTTGATATCTCATTTGTCTAGTCGGCGGATGAGGTAGGTTTGTAGCAAAAATACCGTTTTTCGAGATGGGCGGACAAGCGGTTTGGTCCGAGTTTTTTTTGCCCGCCCTCCTGTTTTGAAATCTGTATGTAAATCCCAATAGACCCGATGTACATTTTTGCAGTCGGCTGATGAGGTAGGTATGTACCAAAAAACGGTATCGGAAGTAGCCATTTTGCCACCACAAGGCACATCGAAAGTTAGCCCGCCCTGCAGTTATGTATATGCCACGTCATGCTCTATCCATTTCTGGCACTCAATTCCAGTCGGCTTATGAGGTAGGATACCCTACAGTAGCCTGCTGGACTATATCGATCTTTTGAGCACCATTGCGATCAAGAATTGCTTTAGATTCACAGCAAAGTAGGCTAGGAAGTTGAACAAAACAAGTTTTAACGTCATATTATCGAAAGTTTGCTTGCATTTGCTCCGTCAGCTCTTTCGAAAAGACCTTTCCACCCTGATTGAAAACGTCGCTGACGTATCGGATCCAGAAGCTGGATCCGGGCTAGCCGCAAAGCTTCAAGCTGTCGAGCGCATGGAGAATGAGAAACGAAGAGAGATCGTAAATTTTCATTCCAAACACTCCTTCCAACGCCTCAGTTTAAAACTAAAAAAATCATTTCGTAAAAAGGCCTTGAACTTTAAAGGTCAGGAGGTGATTAATGACTTGTTCATTAACAAAAACGAAGGAATCAAAACCGTGGAACTTGGTATTGTCATGCCTGTAAGGAGGACCCAATGCGAAAATTTCAAAAATGTGAAGCTTGGCTCCATGAGCTTTGTGTTGAGATGACCTTAGAATATAAGGAATTTTAATGCCCTGGAGGATGCACATAAAGACCTTTAAATCATAAAATCATTAAACTTTGTTCCTATAGTTTTTTTTAAAGTTTGTTTGTGATATTTTTTTAAGTATATTTAAGTTTTATTTTTGTACGAAAAAAGTGAATTTTTAAGTTTTTGCGTAGGTACATATGTTTTTTGTTAAATTTAAGTTTTTGTTTACTTTTATGTTTTTTTTTAACTAAACAGGCTGTTGTCTTGTGAAATAAATTTAACGGAATATATTTATTAAAATACATTGATTTGTTTGTCTTTTTACTTAAAAAACATTGTTTTCTTTTCTTGAAATTTTGCGAAGTTCTAAAGAAAACTGAGTAATGACATGAGCTTTTTTAATGTCAAAAAATATATTTTTTTTTCAATTAAAAAAAATCAATACAATCTACAAATGAACTCGCATAAAGATAAAATGACAAAGAACCATACAATATTTAGTTTACTCAGATATTCTCAAAAATCCAGAAGTTATTTAGAAAAATCTTTTAGGTGGGCCTTATTTGGCCCCACTACCTTAGTTCCCACACGTTTGTAAAGCGTGAAGTGATGCATGACAAAATATTCGACCTCATTTTATACTTTGACAGCTTCATTCACTAAAAATTCTGACGGTTGATGAAACATTGCAATTCAAAAAAACTATCATTTTTATTTGTTCTCACTTTATAAGTTAAAGATATAGCTGAGGCATTTAAATAATGCGTCCGTCGACCATATAGAATCTTAAAAAGAAGGGGCTATGATGAACCCTATTTTATCAGCTTATAAAAGGAAATATTGACTACTACATAAGTCATCTTAACTTTTTCTCAAAATATTCTGTGTCCTTTCACCCAGAGGAATATTGAAAAAAGGTGAGTACCATCATAGAAAAAATAAATTCGGTGGCGCAACAGTCCGTTTGAGAACTAGGGCCTAGTGACTGACAACTCTCAACCATTCCTGTTAGCGACTACTGATGTCAGGGATGGAAGGGACCTACAGTTTTAAGCCGAATCAGAACGGATAATTTGAGAATGAAAAGAATTACTCTTGGAGAATTTTTCAATTCCTCGCAAGAGGCAGTACCCGTGAAAAAAACTTTGGGTGGCATAGACAGGGATAGAACCCAAGACCTCTCACATGACAGTCTAACGCACTAAAAATCATGCCACATGTTCTACGAAAGAGAGTATACTCATTACAAAAAAATGTATCAACTACATTTCAAATTGAAAATTTTATCAGAATTATGTTTATATACATTTTATGAGTCTTTAAATTCAGCATCCCCTTCCCCTCCAATATATATGCATCACATTTTTTATTTACAATGCATAATTAATATTCTGGTGTTTCGCACATAAATAGTGGCAAGTTCATTAAAACGTCGCAAACTATATTTTCTCTTATACGACCACACCACATCTTATTCAAAACCACCCAAAAAGTCTCCTCCGATGTGGAACATCTACAGACATCAAAAAGAAATCATTACCGTAAGACCATCAACTTTAGCATCATAAAAGAATCATAATCTTTTGTGGACAACATCCATGATCCAGCAGCTTCGCATCAAACTAACCAAACGCGACTCACTACATATTCTCATATATGCGCAAGAGTACCTATACTCAAATTCCAACTGTCATAACTCTCTGCAGTTGGCAAGGTTTATCTCATTACTTACACCCGAAAGCCCATTAATGTCAGGTCCGCGTTAAAAATCGATGGATTGGACATTGGACGGTTGGCAAGCTCGTCGGCACAACATCAAAGTGCTTCAAGGTGGTAATTACCAACATACATAGGCCAGGCGCGGCCGGCGGTTACTGCTGCTGGCCACTATGCAGCGTGTAGGTAGGTAAGCACCACTATAACCTACTACGTGAATATTATTGCTTATAAATCCTTAACTACATGAGTGTTGAGCGTCTTGAATGCATGACGGGTCTTGGCATCTAATTGCTTTTATATATGATTTTCTTCAAGTCGACGTGTCGCTCGCCGTCGTGTCGTCGTCGTTTCGCGTCATCTTTGTGTGAACATGGACACATGCATGGAGTCCCAGAGGTCCATCCAGAGACTAGCCTTCATCAGCATAACTTCTTAATTCACACACATTCGCGACTGCTGCGATGCGCGTCGTCGTCGTTGTCGTCCTCATCGTCATCGTTGAATTTAATAAGCTTGTTGGGTGGTAAGCAGGAGGTTCAGCCAATCCCATGCCTGGAATTTTAAGTGACAAAATTCCCTCTTTAATTAAGTATTCCAAAGAAAAACACAGTTCTTCGTTGATATCCTTATATCTTGTTCGTATGACCGCAAAGCGTTTTTAAATAATGCTGCGTTTTTTCCTTGACGAACGCCCCCTGGCGACTGATGAATGTAATTGATCGTAATTATGTTTCGGCTTAATTGTATGTGATTAGGGTACTGATGGTGCTGGCGAATAAGGAACCGCAAGCTTTCCGCATCAACCAAATGTGTGATGACGACAAAAACCACAAATGTGACATAAGAATGACAGAGAGAATCGAAATGACGACTGACGGACGGATGACGGACGCAGACGGCTTGACGAAGCCATCACACACTCCCTTTAAACGTTCTGCTTGATTGGTGTGTAATTTAGATCAAAAGGAATAACTTATTATAAGCGTACTGAGGTTAATGTGGAGTGAATTTATTTTTATTCAAATTTATTCTCTTTATTCTGGAAATTATATTGAGTGTCTGATGTGAAAGTTTAACCTCATACCCACCTTTTCTCGTGAATGTGTCATTGGACAAGACAGAAGAATATAATATAAAAATGTCATTCTTCAACTTCTTTATTATGTTAAGCTAAGGGTAAATGACGTGAATTGTATATTAAGGAACATCTGTGTGAGAACTCAACATTTGTTAAGGATTTTCTTTTTACAAAAATAACTAAAGTAAGGCATTATTTTAAAATTCTCAAAATGTCCTGCGAAATTAAGAAAGGAGATTTTTTAAGCAAATTATAGAGCAGTAGTGGGCATTTAATGATTTTTAACCAAATGAAATATGGAAAAAGGCGAAAAACTAAAGTCTCATACATTTTAGTGTCTGCAACGTATGTATGCGCATATATGTTGAGAAATGGTAAAAGTTGAAATTATCGGATGCGGCCCACACTGATAACTTCCCATCCCGTCTGCCGATTTGTCTTGTTTAAAAGTTTGTAGGTTTTCGTGTTGGGTTAAAAAAGTTGAAACTTGAATTATTTTAAAAAAATTTCAAATCACCAACAATTTTTTTGATATAAAGAAATGGTTTAGTTTGAAAATCAAGTTTAGTTAAATAGATTTTTATTCGAAATTTCTTTTTACTAATTAAGCATTTCTTAATTTTTTTTAAATTTTTTTAATATAATTTCAAAAATATCAAGAACCGAATATACATTTTTAAAAAATGTGTGTACTATTTCTTATAGATTTTATTTTTTTTATGAAAAAAACGGACTGTTGGATTTTTATAAAAAAAAACTACTGAATATCGAAAACCATATTTTCTGTGAAACAAAAAATGTTTGAAGACAATATTTTTAATTTTAGAAAGCTATTTCAGTCGAAAGTAATTTCTTACCAAGTTTTAGTTTATTTTTTTTTAGGTTTTTATTTTCTTGTAAGAAAACTGTTAATAAGATTTTTCTCAAAATTCTATTTAATATTGCTAACAAAATTTTTTAAAAGATAAAAGAAATTCAAAGCCAATATTTCTAAGTTTTAAAAAGACATTGGAGTCAAAAATTAATTTTTACCAACTTTTATTATTTTTTTTGAGGTTTTTATTTTTTGTAAAAAAAAGGCATTTAGAGTTTTACACAGAAATTTCAATGCGCTTTGATGCCTATTGTCCAAACTTAGCTTCATTCGTAAAAAGAAATTAAAAGTGTTCAAATACACATTTTTATTTCATTACTCAGTTTCTTTAGAAATATATATACATTTATTTTTATTTAAAAAGGGCGAGCTGCATGACAATAAGTCGTCATCTTCCCAAGTTGAGGAAATTTCGTCTGCCACATCTTCTAAAAATTCTGGAGGTAAATCAAAAAGGACCCTAATCATGAATCTGCAACAACTCGGATAGTAGTTGTTGTAAGGTTTTTGGCTTCGAGAGGGCTTCCATTTTGCGGTGCTAATGAGATTCTCGGATCTCCAAATACGGGAATTGTTTGGGATGCATTGAGTTGCTTAGCGAGTTTGACCGGTTTCTCGCAGATCATTTAAGCAAATTAGGAAATCCAGGAAGTTTTCATGCGTTTTTTCAGCAAATATATGTAATGAATTTATCCATCTCATGGCTTCCCATGAGATGACAGATTTTGAAAATTATTGGAAAAGAAGTCAAAATGGCAAAATATTTTTCAATTAGCGTTAATGTTGATCAGCTAACATTTATTATTCGCTACGTAAAACGAGCCTGTTGATTTTTGAACTTTATTCCAATTAACGAACATAGATCTGATTATTTAGCGGAAACCATACTGAAGTTTTTGGAGGATCATGACATTTTAATAACAGATTGATAACAGATTTCAGAGGCCAAAGCTACGACAACGCGGCAAATATGTCAGGAAAGTTTTCTTGTCTGCAGGCAAGAATAAAAGTAAAATGTAAATTTGCCACTTTTGTAGCATATGCATATGCGGCTGGGTGTGTCTTAGAACCAAATTCTTTGAAATTATTCAAAAATTTTAAAACTTCTTTTCGGTATCTTCTCATCGATGGAGTGTGTTGACTGTTCATTTAGGTCCAAAAAAGTTTTAAAAAGTCTTTCTCAAACAAGATGGTCGGTGCGAGCTGATGCACTAAGAGCCCTATATAAAGGTCATCAAGAAATTGAAGAAGCTTTGATGTCTATAGCGAACGATTTAGGACAGGCACGAGAGGCCAGAGAGGAAGCATTTAGTCTTAGAATTAATAAAACAAGTACTTTTTTTCAAAACCATAATATGTTGCAATAAATTTGCTGAGTGCAATAGATGAATCTATAATTGGGCTCAGGGACAATTTTGATAACTTTGATTCATCAGCCAGACAAAAAACACGGATTCCGAATATAAGGACCTTTCTGAAAGGATGAGTTGCAGAAGCTCACGCCATACTTTTTTTGACGGCTCTGGACCCTCAGTAATTCTGACTGGGAAAGAAAGATTTAAAATTGAAACCCTTCTTCCATTGTCGACACACTTATTTCATTTAAAACAGACGACGATTGGCCAACGTTTTGACTTTTTTTTCGATTAAAAAATCTGATTTCAGAAGACTTAAAGAGAACTGCAAATCTTTTGCTAAATTTTACACCGGAGATGTGAATGGAGATGAACTACATGCTGAATGCCTGTATTTAAAAGACTACTTGAAAATTAGTAGACACGAAAATGAAAAAACTGACAACATTCTAGAGCTTTATAATTTTTTAAAAACTAATGAAATTGAATATGAATTTTCAAATGTTGAAATTACACTAAGAATTTTCTTTAGTATTATGTTGACCAATTGTAGTCGTTCCACACTACTCCTTCTCTAAATTAAAACGAATCAAAAACGAACTCAGAGCTACAATGATTTAAGAAAGATTGACATGTTTGTCGCTGATGTCAAGAAAGCGACATCCCCAGAGGCATAGATTTTAAAGATGTAATCAATGATTTTGCTATTCTCAAATCAAGAAAAAGACCTCTTCATTAAATTTTGTTTATTTTATTTTGAATTTTTATATGAAATATTTATTTTTTGTATTTATTTTTACTTTGTTTATGTTTATGTTTTAAATGCTGCAATAACTAATTATCTTTTTAATGAATTAAAAAAAAAATGTATTTATTTCCAAAACAAAAAGACTAAATATCAATTCAAAGCTATGTGATTTTTTCTGTATACCTTTATTACATAACATAATATTTTTATATAATCATAAAGGGGCCCCATTTTCGAAAAGTGCCCATGGCCCCCAAAAGGGTAAAGACGGCCCTGACAATGCAGTTGAAATAGTTTTTGATTTTTCCATTTTGAATGAATCTAAATCGAAAAATAATTCACAATTGTATGATTTTAAAAAAGCTCTTTCTTCTAACGATCCTAAAAAAACTTTACTTAAAAGTTCAAATAAAACTATTTAGTTCAACAAAAGTATATCAAGACTGATTAATGTCATTAATAAACTTTACAAAACTAAGAAATCTTCAATTCATTTAAATGAACAGTTCAAACAAATTAGAAGGGAGTGTTGAAAAAAAAAAAAATTATACAAGCAATACATCTTGCCTAAAGTTTTTATTCACGTGTACTGTCTCTTGCGAGGAATTGACAAATTCTCCAAGAGTAATTCTTTTCATGAAAAAGTGCTTTCTCAAATTAGCCGTTCGGATTCGGCATATAAACTGTAGGTCCTCCCCAATTTTGCAATTACTCGCAGACAGAAATGGTTGATAGTTGTTTTTCACTGGGCTCTGGTTCTCCACGGACTGTTGCGCCACTCAATTTTTTTTTAATACACATCGTCTCTTGAATCAAATATTAAGAAATATAACCCTAAGAGTTTTTGGTAATTTATTAAAACAAAAAGAACCTCAATTGGGATTCCATCTAGCATGACTTATAATAATGTGTTAATATAATTTGCAATAACTTCACTCGTTTTTTCAATCTAATTTTATTAATCTCAAATTACACTATGCTAACTCACTATATTCCGATCCTATGGCTGTAGACAATGTCTTACAAGTACTCTAATCTCTTAGAAAAAGTGTTTCTATTTCACCAGACAATATTCCACCAATTCTTCAAAATACTTGTGCTAATATACTTGCTACACCACTTTGTATAATATTTAACCTTTCTTTAAGTAATGGCGAGTTCTTAGATTAATGGATACTCTATAATAACTCCCCTTCATAAATCACGTACAAGAAGTTCGATTGAAAACTAGAGACCAATTGCAAAACTGCATTTAATTCCAAAGGTTTTTGAAGCTCTAGTAAAAAAGACATTGTATAATCTTATTCACAATAACATTTAAGTTTATCAACATGGTTTCTTAAAAGGTAGATCCACTTCTACAAATTTGTCAATATTTTAAAATTTTTGTCTATTTCAGATGGAAATGCGTTCTCAAGTCGACATTATTTACACTGATTTTTCAAAGGCTTTCGACCGCGTTTAACATAGTGTTCTCGTACGTTCGTACGTCCGTACGTTCGTACGTCCTTACATTCGCGACGTTTTTTTTGTCGTTCATAAGTCAAGAACCAGAAGAGATATCGATTTCAAATAAATTTTGTTATACAGATGAGGCAGAAAGATACAGACAGGGCTCTCAAGAAAATTGCGTGGGTGGTTTTTTTTACCATAGCAGTTTGGAAAAAAGATACAAATTTTGGTTAACCCTAAATATCTTACGAACCAATAACGCTAGAGACTTGAATTAAATTTTATATAATATATTGTAACGTGATATAAAAGAAATATATTTTTTGAAAAAATCCATTTAACGTTTTTTTTTTGTAAATCAAAAAAACTGAAAAAAAATTTGTCACCTCCAAAATTTTACGACTAAAATATTATTTCATCTCCAAAACAATTTTGTGCAACGAAGAATAATGTTTTTGGCATCTGATAAGATTTTGAGAAAAATCGAATTGACAGTTTTGTTTACAAAAAATAAAAACATAATAAAACTTAATAAAAGTTGGTAAAAATTGATTTTCGACTTAAATATATTTTCAAAACTTAGATATTTAATTTACTTTAATTTACTTTTATCTTTCAAAAAATATTGTTGTCAACATTCAGTTCAATTTTGAAAAAAATCGAATTGACAGATTTCTTACAAAAAATCAAAAACCGAAAAAAAAATTAACAAAAGTTTTTAAAAAATGATTTTCGACACAAATTTCTTTTCAAAAATTTGAGATAATAGCTTCTAACTCATTTTTACTTATAAGAAATATTGTTTTCAACTTTAGGACAAATTTTGAGAAAAATCGAATTGACATGTTTTTTAACAAAATATAAAAACCTAAAAAAAATGTATGAAAGTTGGTAAAAATTGATTTTCGACTCAAATATCTTTTCAAAACTTGTAGATATTGGCTTTGATCTTTTTATATCTTTCAAAAAATATTGTTGTTAACATTCAGTAAAAATTTGAAGAAAATCGAATTGACAATTTTAGTAAAAAAAATTAAAAACCTGAAAATAAATTTAACAAAAGTTGTTCAAAATGGATTTTCGACTCAAATAACTTTTCAAAATTTTGAAATATTGGCTTTAAACCAATTTTATCTAATAAGAAATATTGTTTTCAACATTCGATAAAATTTTGAAAAAAATTTAATTGACAGTTTTCTTACAAAAAATAAAACTAAAAAAAAAAAAACAATACTAAAAATTTACTTTCGACTCAAATAACTTTTCAAATATTATATTGTTTTCGATATTTAGTAATTTTTATATAAAAATCCAACAGTCCGTTTTTTCATAAAAAATAAAATCGACAAAAAATAGTACGCAAATTTGGTAAAAATTGATACGAGTACATATTGACAAACTTTTGAGCAAGACAAATCGACAGACGGGATGGGTAGTTATCAGTGTGGGTCGCATCCCAGCCTCTTTTTTAAACCATAGTTTGTACGATGAATGCGTACATAGAACAGATCATTGCAAATTCTAAGATTTCTTTCTGAAAATACCAAGAAATTTGCGCAAGTAGTTCTTCGGATTTTATACAATTGCTTAAAATGTCTTTAATAAAAAGAATGCATTGAGCTTGTCTGCGGCTTTTAATTGATTTCAAATCTAATAACGCACATCTTGAAAAGTAAGCAGGCATCAGATCATCTCAAATTCCTTAACGCGAATTGCGAGAACCTTTTGTATCCTTTCAAGTCCAAAGAAGTAGCGATTTGCAAGAGTTATTTTTCGTTTGATTTCAGCGCTGGTGTCGTTGTCTGTGTTAATAGCGGTGCCTAGGTAGATAAAGTCCTTAACTACCCCAAAGTTATAGCTGTCCATGGTGACGTTTTGTCCAAGACGTCGTCGTTCAGTGTCCTTTTTTGATGACAGCATATACTTGGTCTTACCCTCGTTGACCACTAAATCCATCTTCACCGCTTCCGTCGCAATGCTCAAAAACGCTCCATTGACATCACGCTTTGATCTTCCAATTATGTCAATATCATCTGCATATCCGAGTAATTGGATGGACCTTTGGAAGATTGTGCCTCTAGGGTTGACGGTTGAGTTTTGCACAATTCTTTCCAGAACGATGTTGAAGAAGTCGCATGAAAGTGCATCGCCTTGTCTAAAACCTTTTCGACATCAAATGCATCGGTAAGATCTTTTCTGACCTTGATAGAGCAGCGTGCATTCTCCATCGTCATTCTGCACAAACGGATAAGTTTGACAGGGATGGCAAAACTAGACATTGCTCTGTAGACCTCTTTTCTTTGGATGATGGTGGGTATCGATTTGAAGGTCCTGGGTTTTTTCCAAGATCTACCGTAGTGCGAATATTTGGTCGAAGCCACACTGATAAGGACCAATCAGGTTGTTGACGAATGGCTTCAGACGTTCACATAATACGGCAGAGAGGATCTTATACGCAATGTTAAGGAGGCTGATGCCTCTGTAGTTTGCGCAGTTTAGAGGGTCTCCTTTCTTATGTATCGGAAACACTATGCTGAGATTCCACTCATCGGGCATGCATTTTGCAGATGAGTTGGTGCATGCTCCCTACCAAGTCATCGCCTGCTGCTTTGAATAGTTCGGCGGTGATGCCGTCAGCTCCAGCAGCTTTGTTTGACTTATGTTTAGATATAGCTATCTTCACTTCGTCAAGGTCGGGTAGGCGGAATTGTTGATCTGCGTCGCCGAGGTTGAGTGGTTCTATCTCCCTTACAGCGGAATTTGGTTCGTCATCGTCGTTATATTATTTGAAGCAGTGGTCTTTCCGTATTCTCAACATCGACTGCGGTTCTACTACGATGTTCCCTTGATCGTCTTTACAGGCTTCGGTTCGTGGCTGGTACCCTTGGGAGTTTTTTTTTTACCTTTTGGTAAAATTTACGAACCTCATTCCTGTTGTGACATCCCTCTATCTCCTCGATCACGCGCTTCTCATGCTCTCTTTTTTTCCGTCTAAGAAGCCGGTGTTCCTCTCTCCTCTTCTGCTCGTAGAGCTCGTCCTTTTGTGCAGCGCCGTTTTGTATGCCTCTTGCTGCGCTGCGTGAGCTTGCCGGCATTCGTCATCAAAAGAGGGTTTTCGCTGTGGTGGCCGTGTGAAACCTAGCACTTCAGAGGCGGCATCCCTGATGGCTGCAAGGCAATGTTGCCACTGGTTTTCAACGCTTAATGCAGGAAGCATAGGACTCCTTAGGAGGTTATTAGAGACTCGATCATAAAAGGACATGGCAGTCTCTTGCGATTGTAGCCGTCTAACGTCGAATCTTCTCACAGTACTTCCTTTTTTTGGCTTGGATCGGGATATCCGTAGCCGTACCTTGGCTACAACGACGTAGTGGTCCGAGTCAATGTTGGCCTCTCGGAATGTTCGGATATCCTGGAAACTGGAGAAGTGTCGTGCGTCGATCGCAATGTGGTCAATCTGGTTGACGGTTGATTGATCAGGAGATTTCCATGTCCCCTTGTGGATATTGAGATGCGTGAACTGCGTACTAGCTACCAGAACGTCTCGCCCCGCAGCGAAATCGACCAGCCTGAATCCGTTGTCGGAGGTGGTGTCGTGCAGGCTGTATCTCCCGATTATGCCACCAAAGATGTCTTCTCTTCCTAGCTTGGCATTAAAATCTCCTAAGACAATTTTAATGTCATAGCCAGGGCACTGATGATATGTCTTGTCTAAGAGCTCGAAGAATATGGCTTTGGTGTCTTCATCTTTCTCCTCTGTTGGGGCATGCGCTCATATTAGGCTTATGTTGGCGAATTTAGCCTTGATGCGGATTGTCGTGATGCGCTCGCTCACACTGTTGAAACTCAAGACTTTTTGCCTGAGCCTAGTTTCAACAACAAATCCACACCCAAATAGACGCTGTCTTTGTTCTCGGTAGCAGTCGCCGTAGTAGATATCGCAGTCTTTTAGTTTGCGTTTGCCCGGTCCATCCCACTGCTTGGATGGCTGTAATATCTGCTTTTCAGCAGTTTAGGGCTTCCGCTAACTGTTCGGCTGCACGTGGTCTGTTAAGGGACCTAACATTCCACGTAGATATCCGAAGTTCGTTGTCCTTATTTCGTTTGCGTGGGTTGTCAACAGTGAATCCGTCCGTATCCGAGGCTTGTTGGTGCTTCGAAACTTAAGGTATTTTTACGTGGCCAGGAAGTCACCCCGACGGCACAACCCCCAACCTGGAGGGCCAGATCCTTAGTATAACTCCAAGGAAGGGGATCCGGATAAACCGCTCCTTACAGGCCTGGGCTCCGAATATGTCGAAGAAGCCCTATAAGGTGTTCACTAAGTAGTTCAACCTTACTGGAACTGTAGACGCCACCGTTGATTCTATCTCGAGAATTCGTCCGCTGCCGCCTGGATAAGGAGAGGTGCCTTAGCGGAAACAGCTCTCCATCCCTCTTTCGTTTGCTGCCCCCAACAACTTTCCACTGGGGTTGGAACCCAATCTCCAATTGAGGTACTAGGAACCCGATGTTCACCGCGGGGAGGTGAGAGTAGGAGTTGATAGACAGAGGTGGGTTTTGAGAAAAACCTGTGGACGCTTGTGTCCTCTTGAATTCACATGTCTACCATTTGAACATCATAACAGAGATAATTGGATAATCCAAAAACAAGTCGATTATACATATAATTTAATAAACGTCCAATATTAGTTTTAAAACGCTATAAGAAATGTACCAATTAAGTCCCTGGAGACCAAACGTGAGACGTTGCATCTTCGCAACATTAGCCGGAAATGGGTTAAAAACTTTAAACTATCAGCTTCTATTGTGGATAAAGAGCTTTTTAATAGGTAGAAAACAGGTGGTCAAAATTGATAATGCCTTGTTTAAGGAAATTATACATTTTTCGGGTGTTCCTCAAGGTAGTCACCTTCAACCACTTCTTTTTATCAGTTTTAGTAACTACGACCATTACATCTTACTTTTCCTAAATGTCTTCTATTTGCTGACGATTTGAAAATATTCAGTTCCATAAATTTACTTAACGATGCAAAAATAGTTATAATTGATTTAAATAATTTAATTAAATGGTGTTATACATATTAATGGGCTATAATTTAACAATAAGAAAAGTATAGTGTTTTGACATCTTCTAGAAATCACAGCCATTATATTATAAATATAAACTTTAAAACGACATTTTACAAAGACTTAATAGCCATAAGGATCTAGGCATAATCTCCGATTCTAAAATATAAATTCCTCAAATCACATATACCATGCGATCTCAAAAGCAAACTCTATGTTTGTTTTTCGAAATTCAAAAGATTTCGAAGACATTGAAAGCTCATTATTCCAGTCTCGTCCTACCATATTTAGAATATTGTACTGTTATATGAAGCCCCATCACCGCGTCTAGCATTCATCTTATAGAACAAGTTTAAAAAAGGTTCACAAAGTTTGCCTTAGAAAAAATATTTGGTTAATCAAATGTTAAATCTTATGAGGCGAGGTGTATTTTAGTTGGTCTAAAACTTCTTGCTCAGATAAGAAAATTAAACTCAATACTTTTTGCTTTTGATGTCTTGGATTTTAATATTGACTGTCCAGTTTTGTTATCTTAATTACGTTGAACTTATGTATTATAGATCGTATAAAAAGTCATGTTACTTGAACGACAAAAAATAAATAAATATTGTGCTTATTCCATCACTTCTTCTGAGTCCTTGCCACCTGCAAGACACAGATGATTCAATTAATCATAAATGAAGTCCATAAATTCATCCATTAGTTTTTCTCAAAATATTTAATTATAAAAAGTCATAAATCCTCATTACCTATATAATATAAAGGACATGCTCTACACCTCTCATTAAGGGACTAAAATCAGGACAATAAACTCTACTCGAGTGCAAGTAATTGAATTATCATCGGACACTTGTTCCTGTCTTCCTGTCTGACGGAGCAGGTTTTTCATGTCATTCTTTTCCTTATTTTCTGATGGTTTGTTTTTTCTTCTAACTTTCACAGAAAGAAAAGCAACCCCGTTAAACATGCGAAGCGTCAAAATCTCATTCAAGTTAGAAAATTAGTTCCGGTAAATATTGCCTATTAATGTGGGGTGCGGAAGTGGCAGCAAATTCAAACGCTATGAACGTCAGAACATTCACTTCACACCTCAAGAGGATGTTTATTTTATATGAATACCATGCGTATATTAACTTTTGCTCGGTGCGTATAAAATCCTGATGATGATGACTTGGCGTTGGCGGTAATGTGACAACTGCCTGATGGTCCTATACTTGGTCTATGGGTGCTGAAGAAAACATTCAATGGTTTAGTGAAGATGAATTTTCCAAGTGAACGAGCCACAATTCAATTTGTCAAAAGTCATAAAAATCTATATTGATGTTCTATACGAGCTGGAAGTATATGAGTTTGCAGCGAGGGTTTGAAGTTTATTATTTTGTGCTTATAAGTTGATGGCTGGGGTTTGATTTTTTGTGATACAGGTTTTTTAATTCCCTAGAAAGTACACGTTATACTTATGGGTCACAGTCAAGTCATGGCATTGTTTAAGACTAAATGGTTATTTTT